>NW_006399784.1:2211300-2216260 GCF_000299155.1 Elephantulus edwardii | reverse complement strand
GTGCAACAATGAATGAATGGAATCCCAAAATCTCTGTAGATGTTCATTGAAATGAAAAATAAACAACCTAAATGAAAAAAAAAGAAAAAAAAAGATTAATAAAAAAAGAAATGCAAAGGATAGGAATAGTTACAAAAAACACTGGTGACTGGAACATGAAGTGTGAGAAACATGAATGTGGGGAAATTTGACTTTTTAAAGGAAGGTATAGAGTGCATAACAATTGACATACTTAGCAAAAGGAGATGGACTTCCAAACTCAGTAATGGCATGTAAAGTATCAGAAACTGATATTTTGCTGTAGTAATGAAATAACATTTGGACTAGTAAAATCAACCTTATAACATTTAGATTTTTGCCATTTTCTAAGTAAATATACTTTAAGAAAGGAGAGGGAAAGTAAAAAAAAATGGCATGAATAATCACTGTGTCATACAAAGTTTTTTGAAGGTGAAAATTAATCTATGATTGACTAATAAGACTAAATCGTGAAGATTTCCTTTGATCATGATCTGAAGGATTATATCATAAATGAAGTGTCAGTGTAGGTATTCTTACATGACAGAACTCACCATACATTGAAAAATTAAGAAAATGTGGGTAGTATTTTAAGATTTTTAAGAAAGCCCCGTTAAGATACAGACTGAGACACAGTTTTATTTTGTCCTGATTTTTAAAAGCCTTTTGCCTTGTATATTAGAATTCATACTTACATCACTGAAATTAGCATTTTATAAAAGCTGTTTCCCTTACCTTCACTGGATAAATATCTTGATAAATAACAAAAAGCAATTTTGGAATGAGGAAGAATAAAAGTTCCTATTCTGTTCATGTTATCATCATGAGATCCTTAGTAAAATTATCTAGTTTCACTTCTACGTGAATTGCTTTACTTTTCTTATACAAATTCTCCATTATGAAAAAGAAAGGAGTAATTGCTAATGAAATCTCCACTGTGATGCGTAATGTCAGTCTTTGTTTTTATAGATCTGAATTTTAGTTCAAATAAAATCTTGGTAGGCTCCGGATAAAGTTGAGCCCTATTGACCTAAAGTACCCCATTCTCTATTTAGTTCAAATAAATTTATAATTATTCGGTACATAACCAAGCATTCTGAATAAAATGTCTGAGTTTAGCCAACAGAAGGAATGCCAAGATATTTCTGTTAGCATTTTACTTTAGATAATTTCACCAAGTATCGGTATCATTTTATTGATCCCATGTTCTACTGTAAAGACCTTGGATTCCAGCTATTGCCTGATTACTGTGTTTTTTTTTTCTCCTGACCTTTCACCATAAAGTGAATTTCCTCATTTTGCCAATGTCTTCCTGGTCTCATACGCTAGCTATATGCTTTCTGTCCTTTTAAATTGTAAGTAATTTATTATAACTTCTTCTGTGCTCTGGTTAGACTTAAAAAACACTAGGTCTTGTGATAAAACAGACTATGAAAAGGCATTTGACCGTGTGAATCACAATAAACTCTGGCTAACATTTAAAAGAATGGGGATCCCAGAATACTTGTTTGTGCTCATGTGAAACCTATACATGCATCAGGAAGCAGTCAATCAGAATGAAGCTAAGAAACACTGAATGGTCCAAAATTAGGAAATGAGTGTCTCAGGTATGCATTCTATCTTCATACTTTTTCAATCTATATACAGAATAGATCAGGAGATTGGGCTTTATGAAAAGGAATGTGGCATGAGAATTGGAGGAAGACTCATCAATAAGCTGTGTTATACAGATCATAAACATTGCTTGATGAAACTGAGGAAGACTTGCTACAGAAAGTCAAAGGCTATAGGCATCAATATGGATTGAAGCTCAACATGAAGAAAACAAAGATCCTCACCATGGGGCTATTACTGGCAGCATAATTATAGATGGAAAGGAGATTGAGATTATTAATAATTTCATCTTGCTCAGATCCACAATCACATTTGTTGCACTAGCAGTCAGGAAATCAAAAGATGCATTTTATTAGGGATCTCTCCAGAGTGCTAAAAAGCAACAATGTGAATTTGGAGACTAAGGTGAACCTGATCCAGGCCGGCCATGGTTTTCAGAACCACGGATGACAAAAGAAAAATCAACTCTTTTGAGTTGTGATGCTGAAGAATAGCATTGACACTACCATGGACTGTTGTAAGAATAGAGGATGAAACCAAGTTACTTCCTGGAAGCAAAGGTTCTGAAGCTCCAGCTTACATACTTAGGACATATTACCAGGAAAGACCTGTGCCTAGAGAAGGACATCACACTTGGCAGAATAGTGAGACAGTTCAAGAAAGGAAGACCCTGGATGAAACAGATTGACACTATAACTGGGGTATGGTTGGTAGATGTGTTGAAGATGGTGAGACTGGCTCAGGATAGGGCAGGGTTTAGCGTTATTGTGAATAGGATCGCTATAAATCACTGGTGACTTGGTTGCACATAATAACAACAAATTTTATTGTTTAGTCACAAAAACGTTGTTATTAGTCCTAGATTATATCCTCAGCTACATTGAGAGGCCATTTACAATAGCAAAGTCCTGTACTGTCATTCTGATCCTAGAGAGTGTCAATATTTTTTTAAAAAGCAAAGACTCATTTCTGTCATGTATTTCACAATACCTTGGGGTTGTAGTTAGAGTTAATAAATGTGTAAACAGATGCATCTAACATACCTGGATCATTGAAACTTTATATTTTTCATTTACAAAATACAAAGAAACTCCTGTTGTTGTTGTTATGTGCCATTGAGTCGATTGTGACTCATAACGACCCTATGTACAAGATCCCTAAATGCCATTCTATCCTCTGCCAACCTCGCTGTCTCAAATACATTCATTCCCACCACTCCACTCACAGAATCGATCCATTTCATCGAGGGTCTTCCTCTCCTGCGCCATCCCTCCACTCTGCCAAACACGATGGTCCTCTCCAAGGACCAGTCCCTCCTTGCAATATGCCCAAAGTATGTCAGACAAAGCTTCAGAATCTTTGACTCCAGGGGACATTCTGGCTTCACACCCTCCAGGACAAACCTGTTTGTTTTCCTAGCAGTCCATGGTATATTCAACACTCTTCTCCAGCACCACAACTCAAAGGCATCAATTCCCCTTCTGTCATCCCTATTCATTATCCAACTCTCTGATGCATAGCAGGTAATTGCAAAGACTATAGCCTTCTATTTTCATTTTTTTTAATTTCCTATAGAAAGAATGAATATGCATTTAATTCAACACACTGTAGGAAAAAAAATAAAGGAAATTAACACCTGTTTATAAATTGACTCCATAATGTCTGTTAAGCCCTCCTGAATGGAAAAATTTGGCCTGAATCAAATTATATGCTTGCTCATTTGGCCCTCAGAATACATTTAGATTGTATTGTTTAAATTGCTAAAACATTTTTGTAATTCTTTATAAATATAAACTTTATTGTGAACTTTTTTTGGTAAGTGATCTCTTGGGCTACATTAGAAATTTTCTCTGATTTTGAGGATTAAAAAGTGGTTAAACTGTTGGAAAGCCATTAATTAGTGTGACCTTTCTGTCCATTTTCTTTTATTTTGGGACATTTTCTAAATGTTAACATCTGTTTGCTTCGTTATAGTATCATTTTGGAGAGAGCTGTTCCCTATATTAATGATACAGGGTTGGAAAGGGCTGTATCTGCAGTAACAGCATTATTAGGAGCTGTAACTCAAGTTGTCACTCATAATTTCCTAAAGGTCTACATTCAATAAACAGGAATGGTTTATTAAATTATTTTCTGTTCTAGGTTCTGCATCTGGCTCATCTTTTGACGTGTGGTTCTTGGGACATAGCCAACAGTCTATCTTCTAATCTGATTCATTGGTTCCCCCAGTCTTGTGAGCAGCCTTGTTGTTTGACCTGCTGAGGAGCATTTCTCAGCCCTTTTAGCCTCATAGATCAAAAGAGATCTTTAAAGTGACTCATGACACATAGATTTGGTAATTGCCATCTTTCATAAACATGTGAGATAAGAGATTTCCCTCATGGTTTATGAGTTCTGTGAGATTTTTTACAGTGAATGCTAGAACTGAAAGATAAAGACAAGAGGGATAGTATTGAAAAAAACAAAACAAAACATGCAAGACTTGTGGAGCACCTTTAACCTCTATTTTTGGCTTATCTTTCAAAAAGAAATTACTCATAAAATGGAAGAATTGATGTCTTTGAAATGTGATGTTTTGATATTGCTGAAAAGTTTTCATGAGCTGAAAACAAAACACCCCACCCCCACCCCTCCTAACACGCAAAACAAAACAAAACAAACAAATAAATACGTTTTGGTCAAAGTGCAATTAGAAGGCTCTTTAGACGTAAGATTGGAAGAATTCATGTCTTCATCTGTTAAATCTGAAGTGTGTTAAGAGGATAAAACCAGTACACTAGAAGGTCAGTGGGAGATAAAAAAGAGGCAAAAGGGGTGATGCAAAGTGGATGCTACAATGGGCTCAAGTACAGCAGAGATGATGAAGGTAACTCAAGATTGGAAATATTTTATTCTGCTCTACATGGGCATGATATAAATCAGAAACAATTCAGCAGAACTTAACAGAAGTAACTTACATAAATTAAATTGGTTAAAAAAAAAAACTAAGGATCAAAAAATCTAATTAAAAATAAAACATGCACACAAAATTCCCAATGTTTTGAGGTTGAATTTTGACAATCTGAATTTTTCAGATTTGTGCTAGTCATGGTACCAGCAGCCAGGAAATTAAGAGACAAATTGCATTGTTAAAGTCGGCTGTCAGAGATCTCTTCAACGTACTGAAGAACAATGATGTCAATCTGGAAACTGAAGGTGTGCCTGATACAGGCCATGGTCATTGCAATTAGTTGTTATGCATCAGAAAGTTGGGAGATGACTAGGGATGATTAAAGGAAAATTTATGTTTTTGAGCTGTGGTGCTGGAGAAGAGTATTGAATATACCAC
>NW_006399784.1:2201403-2209760 GCF_000299155.1 Elephantulus edwardii | reverse complement strand
AACTACAGGACACTTATCTGCCTTATTTGTTGTTGTTGTTATGCACTACTGAGTCCCTGCCTTATTTACAAATGTAAATATAGTTGCAGGCGACTCGACAGCACATAACAACAACAACAACAACAAAATAATTAAAATGTAGAGATAGCCTAAAGAATAGTTAGAAGGGTCCAAAAACTCCTTAAAACAAAACATTGAACAAAGTACGGTGTTTTAATATTTTCGTCTTTGGTATGAACATTGCAATTTCTATACCCATAAAGGGCATATCCAAGCTAAGAATTGAAATCCAGAAGTTAGGTTCAGGTAATTATTTAAGATTTAGAAACATATTCCTTCATGGGGCAAAAGAAAGAACAGGTGCCTCGATGTTGTTTCACCTATTTGTTAATCTTCTTAGCTTCTTCTAAATAGCGGAAAAGAGAATATCGGCAAACTTACAGAAAAGTGGTAAATTTTCAAATTATATAATCAATATCTTATGCAAATAAAATCTTGCTGAAGATTATTTTGAAAATGTCTGAAGAAGTACATTAACAAAGAATTGCCAGAAATCAAAGCTAGATTCATAAGAGACCATGGAACAAGGAGTATTATCATGGATGTTAGATAAATATTGTCTTAAAGAAGAGAATAATCTTATTTGTGGTTTATTGATTAGGCAAGGTGATTCAAATGTGTGGGTCAAAATAAATTAAGGAAAACTTTTAGAAGAAGGGAAATTCAAGAACCCTTAAATATGTTACTGTAGATCCATCTGTGTTTGATTGATTATGCAAAGGTATTTGACTGTGTGGATCAAAACAAATTGTGGTTGACTCTGAGAACAATGGGAATCCCAGAACACTTGATCATGCTAATGTGAAACCTATACTTGGACCAAGAGGCAGTCATCAGAACAAAGCAAGGAAACGCTGCGTAGTTCAAAATTGGGAAAGGGTTAAGCCAGGGATGTTTACTATCTCCATACCTTCTCAACCTGTATGCAGAACAGATTATCTGAGAGGCGGGGCCTATGAGGAGAAGTGTAGCGTCAGGATTGGTGGAAGATCTATCAACAGTCTGCATTATGCAGTTGGCACAACCCTGTCTGCTGAAACTGAGGAGGACCTGAAACGCTTGCTGCAGAGGGTCAAGGACTGCAGCCTTCAGTGTGGACTGAGGCTCAGTGTCAAGAAGACAAAGATTCTCACCACTGGACCAATTGGCAGTATCAGGATGGATGGTAAAGAAATTGAGATTGTTAACAACTTTAGTCTGCTTGGCTCCATGGTCAACACTCTTGGCACCAGTAGCCAGGAAATCAAAAAATGTACCGCGATGGGAAAGTCTGCTGTTAGGGACCTCTCCAGGGTACTGAAGAGCAATGGTGTCACTCCTCTCCAGGGTACTGAAAAGCAATGGTGTCACTCTGGAGACTATGGTGCTCCTGATCCCGGCCATGGTCTTTGTAATCACTTGCTATGTATCAGAGAGCTTGACAATGACTAGGGAGGATAGAAGGAGAATTCATGCCTTTGAGCTGTGGTGCTGGAGAAGAGTGTTGTGTTTATCATGGACTGCTAGGAGAACAAACAAATTCATCCTGGAGAGGGTTAAACCAGGCTGCTCCTTGGAGGCAAGGATTCTGAAGCTTGGTCTGACATACTTTGGACATATTGTAAGGAGGGACAGGTCCTTGGAGAGGGACATCATGCTTGGAAAGGTAGAGGGACAGCGCAGGAGGGGAAGACCCTCTATGAGGTGGATTGATTCAGTGACTGGGGTTATCAGTATGGGCGTGTCAGAGGCAGTGCGATTGGCACAGGAGAGCAGGGTTTAGGGCTGTTGCATATAGGATCGCTAGGAGTCGCAAGTGACTCGACGGCACATAACGACAACAGAGCCTACACGTACAGTAGTAGTTATTTAAGATAAAAGATTTAGTTCATTATTTAAAATCAGGATTGACATATCAGTGTTATACACTTTGTCCATGCCTATTAACTATTTATTCTAAGAAAATAATTGAGAAGCTAGATTACATGAAGAAGAATATATCATCAGGATTGGACAAATCTCATCCATAACCTGAATTATGGAAATGACACAAACTTGCTTGCTAAAAATCAAGAGAACTTGAAGAATTTCTAGAAGATCAGACTATGGGCTTCCATATGTATTGTGCTCTTGTTGTTGATTGCTGTCAAGTCAACCATGAATCATAGCAACCATACGAAAGACCTGAAACCTTTTTATAAATATCCTTTCTCAAAGTTCATAGAGTTCCCAGAGGCATGTTGTTTAGGAAGTGGATGCCACTCCTGATTCCAACAATATGTATTACACCTCAACAAAAGAAAACCCTTCTTAATAGGAAAAAAAAAAGGTTGTTTGCAAAAGAGATTGACACTGCTCATGATTAAATTTGGTGGAATCAATCAATATACAAAATAGTAGTAATCAAGAAAGTAAAAGAACATTTTTTAAAATAAAAAAATAGAAATTAAAAGGCATGTTGTAATGGGAAAATCTGCTACCTACAACTTCACAGAAGTGCTGAAAAAAGGCTATCTGTTTCAAGGATAAGGTAACCTTGACCCAAACCATGCATTTTTAATTGCTTCATACTTACCTGAAAAAATGGGCAATAAGTAAGAAAGATTGAAGAAAACTCAATGTCTTTGAATTTTGGTGTTGGTGAAGAGAATTGAATATACCATGGTCTTTTCAAAGAATAAATAAATTTGTCTTCGAGTAAGTGCTACCAGGTTGTTCTTTAGAGTCAAAGATGATGAAACTTTATCTCATATATTTTAAGGATGTTGTCTGGAGGGGAAATTCTTGGAAAAAGTCACCATGCTTGAGAAAGCAGATGATGAGCTAAAGAACTCAAGATTCTCAATGAGATGGATCGACACAATGAGTGTAACAATAGGCATGAGCACAGTAAAGATTATGAAGATGACACTTGATAGGCAAAGTTTTGAAATGTTCAATATTGTGGTTATGAATGTTATTTAGCCAACTCAACAGCACCTATAAGAAATAGAATATTAACAAATGTTTGGGGAGTTAATAATCATCAAAAAGAAATTTTAATTTTATTTTAAGTCAAATCCATGTGGTTCACAGTCTGCTGAATAATGACATCCCCAAGAGTTTTGCATCCTGATTTTCAGAGTCTGTAATTAACATGAAAAAAGGAATCTAAGGATTGAGGTAGGTAAAATAACTCTCTCTATCCCCTCTTTCTCTTTCACAGAAAGAGAGAGAGAAAGAGAGAAAGAATGGTAAAAAGGTAAAGGGAGAGTTAATAAAAGAGAAAGAAAACTCTATACCTTTGTCTTTGAAAACAAGGGGAGAGGACATAGAGTTAATTGAAGAACAAGGATTTTATTGTCTTCTAGAAACTGGAAAAAGAAGAGAAACAATTTCTCCACATCTTGGACAGGGTTCTCTAGAGCAATTAAATCAATAAGTATATATAGAAATGCATTTAGGTTCAGAATTATGGTTAAGAGTTTAGAATAAATTACTCTATTGTAAGTCTATCTGACATAAGGTGAGTCTGACCACCTCTCTCAAATTTTATGGGCAGTTTTGTTGTTTTTGTCTTTATTACTGGTATCTTTATAAAGCTAATATTTATGCATCTTTATTGGTATGGAAAAAAATAAACTCAGAAATATATGCTCTGTAATATTTCATGTAATACTCATGATATGTAATAAAAAAATGTTTGTAAGCAAGTTCTATTTATCTCAACTCAAATGTAACATAATTCAGGGATTGCTGTTGTATGTAGAAATTTATATTTTTTTAAAAAGGCAAAATGATTATATAGAAACTGACAAGTTCCAAATCCGTGGGTCACATATCAGGCAGAAGCCTTCTCTCAACTCACATTGTTGTAGAGCCTGCTCAACCCCAAGTTTCCAGGTCAGATTAACTCTGGCATGCAGGAGCTGGAAAATCCAAATATGTAAGTCAGATGTCAAGTGATCTTACTATCATTTGTCAAAAATAAGTGATCTTAAGAATAAGAGGAAAATACAATATGAAAGAGATAACTTGACCTGAACATCCAGTTTAACTACAGCTACAGTCTACATGAAAAGTCTTCTTGCAACTGCTTCATTGCTCATATCACAAATCTGGAGGTGATTATATAGTATTTGCTAAACCATTGAGAATCATAACCTATAGCCAAAATGAAATATAATGTTATATATTGCAGAGCCTTCAGAAGGAATGTAATACTTTGGACCAGTTGCAGACTTAAGATTTACATAATTGTAAGATAAGAATTTTTTATAGTATAAAGACTCTAGAGAATTATCACAACAGTAAGCAATTAATACAACCCAAAATATGAAAATAAAGGCCATGGTCTTTGCAATTACTTGCTATGCATCGGAAAACTGGACAATGACTAGGGATGATAGGCGGAGAGTTAGGCCTTTGAGCTTTAGTGGTTGAGAAGGCCATTGAATATACCATGGACTGCTAAGAGAACAAACAAGTTTGTCCTGGAGAGGGTGAAGCCAGGCTGCTCCCTGTAGGCAAGGATTCTGAAGCTTCATCTGACATACTTTGGACATGTAGCAAGGTGAGATCAGTCCTTGGAGAGGGACGTCATTCTTGGGAGTGTAGAGGAACAGGGCAAGAGAGGAAGACCCTCGATTAGATGGATTAATTCTGTGAGTGGGGTAATGGAAGTAGGTACAACAGAGACAGTAAGATTGGCACAGGTTAGTGCAGAGTTTAGTGCTGTTATACGTAGGGTCACTATGAGTAGCAGGTGACTCGACGACTCATAACAACAGCAACAACAACAATGTGGAAATAGCTATAAATTACTTATTTTTGCTTTTGTGTATAATTGAGTTGGAACCAACCCATTGCTGACCCTCCAGCAGATTTTCAGAAGCAGTTAATTGCATGAGAGGAGATTGTCTATCTTATTCCCTCAGAGCAGGTCAGCTTCTTGCCATAGGCTACCACAGCTCACTATAAATGGCTTATTTGTTGTGTTGCTGTTATGTGCAGTCAAGTCACCTTCGACTCATAGCTTCCTGCTCAAGATTATCTAGAAGAGACTTGAACAGTACTTTGACAGAGAGCTACCAGAAATAAAAGTTGGGATTAGAAGAGTTAGTGGCACTAGGGATTACTAATGCCAATGTCAGATGGATCTTGGAGGAGAATAGAGGGTACCACAAGAATGTCTGTGTTTCATTGACTATGCAAAGGCATTTGACTGTGTGAATCACAATAAATTGTGGCTAAACTTGAATAAAATGGGAATATCAGAACACTTGATTGTGCTTATACAAAAGCTATACTTGGAACAAGAAGCAGTCCTCAAAACAAAGCAAGAAACACTACATGGTTCAAAATCAGGAAAGGAGCATATCAGGGATGCATTCTGTCTCCATACCTTTTCAATCTGTATGCAGAACAGATTATTTGGGAAGGAGGGCTTTATGAGGAGGAGGGTGGCATCAATATTGGAGGAACACTTGTTAACAACCTATGATATGCAGATGACACAACCTTGCTTGCTAAAACTGAAGAACTGAAGCACTTGCTGTAAAAGGGCAAGGAGCCTTCAATATGTATTGAAGCTCAACATCAAGAAGACAAAGATTCATTCTTTAATTAAGAATGAATGGAATCCCAAAATCTCTGTAGATGTTCATTGAAATGAAAAATAAACAACCTAAATTAAAAAAAAAACAAACAAAAAACATAATGTATGTAATGAGTGTAGGGAACACAATGAGAGTGAACAATAGTGTGAAACACATGTATATAAAGTTGGTAAATAAACCTATTTAAAAAAAATGTAAAATAGAACGTATATGAATTACCTCATGAAACAATGTAAATAAAAGATTGTATAAAACACAATGTAAAAAAAAAAAACTATTATTGTAAAATTAGTAGGAGGATCCAAGGCAGGGAGGGGAGGGTGGAAATAGAAGAGTGAGGAGGAGGGGGTGAGGTGTTAATCATAGGGTTGCACAATTCAATGGGTGGGTCTGGTGAAGGAAATGGGAAGGATCTTTTGTGAAAAAACAATGTATTCAAACTTTGTAAATAAATCAGAGTAATATAAAAATAAAAACTATGAACATGAAAAAAAAAAAAGAAGACAAAGATTCTCAACACTGGGCCAATTTGTAGTACCATATCAGATAGAGAAGAAACTGAGGTTTCTAGCAATTATAGCTTGCTCAGATTCACAATCAACACTCTTAAAACCAGCAGTCAGGAAATCAAAAGACAAATTGCATTGGGAAAATCTGCTGTCATGGACCTCTTCGGAGGACTGAAAAGCAATGATGTCAGTCTAGATACAAAGGTCCACTTAATTCAGGCCATGGTCTTTTCAATTACTTGTTATGCTTCAGAGTTGGACAATGACTAAGGATGACAGAAGAAGAATAGATGCCTTTAAGTTGTGGTGATAGAGAAGAGTCTTGAATATACCATGAACAGCCAAGAAAACAAAGAGTTATGTCTTGGAGACAGTGAAACGAGGTCTCTCCTTGGAGGTTAGGATTTTGAAGCTCCATCTCATTTACTTTGGGCATGTGGCCAGGAGAGATCAGTCTTTGGAACAGGACATTGTACTAGGAAGGGTGGATATACAGCACAGGAGAGAAAGACCCTGGATGAGATGGATTGATATAGTGACTACGGCCTTGGGAGTTGGTGTGTCAGAATTAGTGAAACTGGCTCAGAACAGGGAAGGCTTTAGAGCTGCTGTACATAGGGTCACTATACATCACAGATGACTCAATGGCATATAACAACAATAAAAATCTATGACAGGCTTGGAAGCAGGAGTGGCATCCACTTCCTAAACAACATGCTCCGGAAACTCTATGAACTTTGATAAATGTGGATAGTTGCAGAAGGGTTCAGGCCTTTTGTTCAAGGGTTTGCTATGAGTCATGATTGACTCGAAGACAATCAACAACAACAATCTCTTTTACCTGAGTCACTGAGTCCACTAATCTCATCCATGGTCTTCCTCTCTTGTGCAGTCTCTCTCTACCTTCCAGAGTATAATGTCTCCATCCAAGGACTGGTCCCTCCTTGCACCATGCCAAAAGTTCGAAATCCTTGCCTCCAAGGAGCAGCCTGATTTCATCCTCTCTACAACAAACCTGTTTGTTCTCGTAATAATCCATGATATATTCAACACTCTTCTACACCACAACTCAAAGGCATAGATTCTTTTTCTATCGTCCTTAGTCACTGTCTAGTTCCCTGATGTAATTGTAAAGACCATGGCCGTGATCAGGTAAATTTAGTCTCTATACTAATATCATTGCTCTTCAATACTCCACAGATTTCTCTGACTGCAGGTTTCATCTCGTGATTTCCTGGATGCTGGTACAAAGAGTGCTGGTTGTGGACCCAAGCAAGCTGAAGCTGTTAACAATCTTCATCATTTTACCATCTATCATGATGCTGCCAATTGGCCAAATGTTAAATAAAACAAACAAGAAAGCAAGCAAACAAACAAACAAAAAGATAAAATTATGTCCATAAACAAGGCAATATCCACTCCCAATGCTACTTATAAATGGAATTAAGGAATATTTAAACAGGAAGATCACATAATTTTCTTCAAAAACGTAAGTGCTATTGATAAACTCAACAACATAGAAAATCTCACAAAATTATGAATTGAAAAGACAAAAAGCAAATACATACTTTACTAGCTGATTTGATATGGGATAGGAAAAGATATATTTAATAAAGCTTTCAATGTCAATTGAATAAAATTATCCTTATAAGATAAAAAGAAGTCCATCGACGTTGAATTACAAGGAACTTGACCATAGTAGTATTAGAACTAGAATAGGACAAAGCCAAGACATCCTGAAATTAATCACTTATTCATCCAGTTATTCACCAGATATTAACTCAAAACATTAGAAATACCTGTGTGAAAAAAATGAATAAGATTATAAAGCAATGAAGTTCATATACATTGTTTTTCACACTGGATCTTTCCCATTTCCTTTACCCACCCATGCATCAACCCATCAGATTGTGCAATCCTATGATTAACCACACCCCCCATTCCCAACCCTCTGCTCCAACAATCCCCCAATTGGATCCTCATGCACATTCTAAAATAAGGTATTATACTGTATTTATCTTAATGGGGCTGAGTTAGTTCACTTATCATAATGCTCACCAGTCTCTCCCAAGTTAGGTAGTAATTGACAAAATCATTGCTCTTGTGTGCAGCATAGTATTCCATCATGTGAATGGACCATAATTTCTCAATCCATTCAATTATAGTTGGACATTTGGGCTGGTTCCATGTTCTTCCTATGGTGTATAATGGT
>NW_006399784.1:2191491-2201303 GCF_000299155.1 Elephantulus edwardii | reverse complement strand
TGTGTTCGACTTTTTGAGGAAACACCAAACTGCCTCCCAGAGTAGTTGTACCAATTTACAATCCCACCCATAATGTATAAGAATTCCTGTTCTGCCAAATCTTCTCAAACTGTTATTACTTGCTATCCTGTTAAACTTTATCACTGCTACTGGGGTGAGATAGTATCACATTGTGGTTTTGATTTGCATCTCTCTTATTGCCAGTGTTTTTGAGCATTTCTTAGTGTATCTGTTAGCTTTCCAAATATCTTCCTCTGTGAAAAGTCTTTCCATGCCTTCTGCACATTTTATTATTGTGTGATCACTATTTCTCTTGTGGAGGCTTATAGGATACTTTAAAGTTTTGATAAGAGAATTTTGTCTGAAATGGTATTTTCAAATGTTTGAGATTTTTTCCCCAGTTGGTAGGTTTTCTCTCCAATCTGATAGAAAAAAAAATGATGTACACAGTAATTTAATCTTTGGAAGGTCTCATTCATCAATTTTATCCTCTCCAGATTGAGTATATCTTGCAGTATTTGGTGTCTTTTTACACCATAGACTAGACTGGGACTAGGTCAGAGAGTGCTATGCTTCCCATTTAATTTTTTTTTTTGTTGTTGTTGTTTTGTTTTCAAAAGTGTTTTGCTTATTCGGAGTTTCTTTCCTCTCCAAATAATTTTGACAATTTCTCTTTTGATCTCCTTGAAAAATGAATTTGGAATTGTATTGAGGAATCCCACTGATTTTTGGATATTGATCTTATATCCTGTCACTATGCTAAATTAGTCTACTAGCTCTAACAGGTTTTTTGTTGAGTTCTTGTGGTTTTCTGTGTAACTGTCATATCAACTGCATATAGTGATAGCTTAACCATCTGTTTGCCAATCTGAAAGTCTTTCATTTCCTTTTCTTGTCTGATTGACCTAACATGCACTTTTAATACAATATTGAATAGAAGTGGTGACAATGGAGGCATCCTTGCCTGGTTCTTGTTTGCAAGGAAAATGCTTTTCATCTTTCTCCTTTGAGAATGATACTAGCTGTTGTTTTCTCATATATACTTTTCACTATGGTGAGGAAATTCCCGTCTATTACAATTTTGCTGTGGTGTGTCTTTATCCAGAAGCAGTGTTGAATTTTGTCCAAAGCCTTTTCTGCATCAATTGCTAAGATCATATGATTCTTGATATTTGCTTAATTAATATAGTGAATTGTTGTTTTCGTTATGTGCCATCGAATTGCCTTTGATCCATAGCAACCTTCTGTACAGCAGCTCTGAACCCTGCCCTGTCCTAAGCTAGTCTCACAAATCTCACAAATTCTGACACACCAACCTCCATTGCCACAGTTACTGTATTAATGCATCTCATCCAGAGTCTTTCTCTCCTGCTCATGTTTCTTCATCCTTCTGAGCATGAGTTTGATATCCTTCTCTAAGGACAGGTCTCTCCTGGTCATGTGCTCACAGTATGTGAGAAGGAGCTTCAAAATCAAAGCCTCCAAGGAGAAATGTGGTTTCTGCCTCTCCAAGACATATTTGTTTTCTTGGCAGCCCATGACATGGCATGTTCAAGACTCTTCTCCAGCACCACAACTTGAAGGCATATATCCTTCTTCAGCCATCCTTATACAGTGTTCAGCTTTCTGATGCATAGCAAGTAATTATAAAGACCACGACCTAGGTCAGGTGCACCTTAGTCTCTAGACTGACCTCATTGCTTTTCAATACTCTGGAGAGGTCCTTGACAGCAGATTTTTCCCAGTGCAACTTGTCTTTTGATTTCCTGACTTTGATGTTAAGGGTGTTGATTGTGGATCCGAGCAAGCTGTTAATTGCTTACAACCTCAGTCTCTTCTCCATCTATTACGGTGCTGACAGTTGGCTCAGTATTGAGAATCTTTGCCTTCTTGATGTTGAGCTTCAATTCATGTTGAAGACTACAGAACTTGACTTTTTCCTGCAAGTGTTGATTGTTTTTCTTAAGCTGAACCATTCTTGCATAATTATTATGAATCACATTTGGTCATGATGAATTATTTTTTTGTATTTTTGGATTCTATTGGCTAAGATTTTGTTAAGAATTTTGCATCCATATTCATGAGAGATATTAGTCTGTAGTTTTCTTTCTTGGTAATATCTTGGTCTCGTTTTGGTATTATTAGGTTTATGCTTGCTTCATAAAATGACTCTGGGAGTATTCCATTTTCTTTCAATTTTTTGAAATAATTTAGGTAGAATTGATGGTAAATCCTCTCTGAATGTTTGGTAAAATTCAGCTGTGAAGCCATATGTCCAAGATTTTTCTTACAGAGAAGTATTTTTATAACTTGTTTAATTTCTTCCTTTGTAATATATCTGTTCAAGTGTTCTATATCTGCTCAGGTTGATCTGATTATAGTATGAGTTTCAAGATATTTGTCCATTTCCTCTAGGTTTCTAAAATTTATCAGAATATAATCTGATTGGTGCCATAATCTTTCTGATCACTTGCTATGTATCTGAGAGTTGTGTAATGACTAAGGATGAAAGAAGAATTACTGAGGCTTCCAAGCTGTGGTGTTGAAGAAGAGTACTAAACATCCCATGGACTGTCAAAGGACCAAATAAGTAGGTCTTTGACAGAGTGTAGCTAGAGTGCTCTTTGGAGTCAAAGATGATGAGGCTTCACCTCACATTCTTCAGGCATGTTGAAACTAAGGGTTATTCCCTGGAGAGGGACATAGTGCTTAGAAAAGAAAATGAGGGGAAAAGTCTCTACAAGATGGTCTGAAATGATGACTGCCACAGTGGGTTCTAATGTGTCAGGAAGTGTGAAGATGGCAGAGGATAGGACAGGTTTCAAATCTGCTATTCATAGTGATTGTTATCGGTCATACTCAACTGGATGGCACCTAACAACAACAACAGCAACAACACTCTTTATAGTTGTTGTTGTTAAGTGCTGTCGACTCATAGTGACCCTATGAATGAAAGTCTTTAACACTTGTGTGACTTTCATCCTTTCTCCAGGTTCATAGGGTTTCCAGAAGCAAGCTGTTTACAGAAGTGGATGCTACTCCTGCTTCCAAGCTTCTTTTAATCGGGGAGCTCCACCAAACACTGTCCACCATGGGTAACCATTAATGCATTTGACACATTAGTATCACAGTGTTCAGCTTCACAGCAACCACAAGTTACCTCTGTACAGCAAGTGGACATCCATCCAGCTGACACTGAGACTCACAGGACCCTCACCCTTATCCTGCAGGAGTATTTCAGTATTATACCATTCTGGCATGCCCAAATGCTGGCGAACTCTGAGCCAGAGACCCCCAATTCATCTAGCAAGTCTGCTCTGCAGATCCCCACTTAGGGCAGAAAGAAAGCCACAAGCACCCCAGCATTCCATACTTGCCTCTCGTCAAGACGCAAGAGACCACCTCCATCCAGCTGACACTGAGACTTACACTTTTTGCTATCTGGTTATTATATATCCTCAAATCTCTAGTCTTTTTAAAAATCAAAATGAGTGCAATATAAACTAGGAGAGGTCAGAGATTACATACTTGTTCTGTTTTTGTTTCTGGTGTAAATGTTTATCAAATTACATTGCTCAATTACTGGTATGCTCAAAATCTTCAAATTTCTTTCCTTTAAAATTGGAACTTTACCAGTAGCCTAGAAGTTTCTGGGTAATATGTAACTATGTGGTCTCTCTTAGATAAACCATTTTCTACCACTTTTTTTCCCCTTTACCTCTACTCTGTTGTTGCATGTCTTTAAGTGGATCCTAACTGATAGCAACTCTATAGGATACAATAGAACTGGTAGTGAGATTCCTAGGCTAAAATAAGTGTGTTCTTATTCTCTCACTAAGCAACTGGTACATTTAAACTAATGACTTTTGGTTAGCAGCCTAGTGTTTAACTAGTTTGCAACCAAGACTCCTTCTAGTCACATCCAAAACTCAAACAGCTGGCCTGTGGAGTCAGATCAATTCACAGCTGACTTTTTAGTGGGTTTCCTGAGGCTGTAAATCACAGGCAATGCGATAGTTTTCCTTTTTTCTGTGAAGCCACTGGTAGATTCAAACCACCAGAGAGGTACCAACTTTCAGATAGCAGTGTAACACCCTACGGACAATAATGATTTCCCCCTCCCACAAATTGGCATAACATCTTTCAATCTTAAAGTCTTCTCCTTTGTTCTACCTCTTTGACAAACACATTTTCCCTTTATATTTACTTTTGTTTTTCTCCATCTTTCTGGATCTCTTTTCAGATTCCTTGTAAAGTGTGAATCCTTCTCTGATTACCATCAGAAGAATTCTTTAACCTTGAGATTCTATACCTATATTCTGTTTGTTTTGTTCTTATTGTTGTTGGTTCTAATAGAATAGTCCACTTCTTGTTATTAAATTAAATACGGATTTTTTTTGCCTTTATCTCTAAAATGTAACCACTTTCCTTTCTTCATCATTCCTGACAGCACAGAGGGCAGGATGAAGTAGGCACTCATGAATTCATGCTTAATGAAGGAAGAAATTCTTTCACAGTTGACACTTTTCATATTGAATGTTTTTAAGAAATGTTTATAGATTATTGAAGCCACAGAATTGGTCTGCACATCTGTCTCTGGGAAGCATTCACACAACCATCCTTTCTTCTCAGGCTTTATCTGAAACGATACTAGAATTTTACACTTAAAATCGCCTCATTCAGGCTTCTCCTAAACCGAGTCAGTCTGTCTTACTGAATACAAATGTGCTGACTGAGCTATATTTCAGAGAAAAATCTTATCCACTCTTGCCCAGTTCTTCTTGAAAGAAATTATGCTATTTATTATTTCAAAATGATTTTATTTCTGGTTCATCTTATTCTACACTGTCTTTCCTGAAGGTCGAACTGATCTCCTCTTTAAAAAAGATTCTCAATCCTTGATATCAATACTTCTAACAGTATGGCTCCATTTTAATATCAGCTCATGTGAACATCAAATGAGTGCACATAAGCTTCTCCCACAGCAGAGTTTTGACATTAAGAAAATTAAAATATGCCCTAATCATAGAATGTTTTAACTGTTGTCTGACATTTTAAAGGATTTTCTCATGAATTTCAGAATAGATTATAATCCTATCTGGCTCCTTGGGTATAAAAAATAATCTTCTAAGTGATTTAAACTTTATTTCTAATTTATCAAAAAATGTGAGAGGGGGGAAGAAAGAGTGAAAGTGATAGACAGAGAAAAGTATTTCCTTAATTAAAATGTCTGTATGACAAAAAAGTTTTGTCCTTTTTTGTTTGTTTGTTTCACAGAAAATAAATAAACACCCATACATACATGGAGTGGGTTTTTTTTAATTAAACTCATATATAGTTTGTTATTACAATGAACTTAAGAGACCTGTAGGGATTTAGTAGATTAATTTTAACAGGAATATTTAGATACTTTGTAGAAGCTTTGAAGAAAAAAAATATAATTGCATTTATAGGTCTACATAAAGACAAGTCTTTAATATTCTTAGGTTACTTTTTACTGGGGTGAGGTTTGGAGTCAAATATTAAATATTTAACTTTTCCTTTGACTATGTCTAGACCAGCTAAGTAATTTACATGACTGTATCTATGACAATGTTATTCCTAAATGTAATGCTTTTTAATTAAGAATATTCATTATTATACTTTTGACATATTACTCATGTTCCATGAAATACCTAAGGGTTTCTTAAGGGGTTTTTTGGGGTTTTTTTATTGGTTTGGTAACAAAGTTTTTTATACATTATGTTTCAAACTATTCCTCATTTATACTGGGTTTCATATAATCATTTTCATGCGATATGTTTTATAAAATTAATCACCATTGGACCTTGACCAGTAATATCCTGTCTTTTCACCAGGATCTTCCCATTTTCTTCACCCACTCGCTCCATCCACCAAACTGTGAGACTCTCTGGTTTTACCCCTACCCATCCTCACCCTTCTGCTCTCACCCATTCTCCTCTTAGGTTCCCATATATGTTTTACGAGTTATCCTTCATTAAAACTTAGGAATGTTTACAAAACAGCATAAGACCATTATTGTAAAAATACTTATGTTTTATTATATTATTTGTTAAAGTTAAATTTAATCATCTGCTTACTATTTGACCTATGTATTTAGAATGACATTTTATCATTTGTTTACAGCATCTCTCACCACTTCTGATGTTTAAGCTCAAAGATTCAAATGCTTTGAGACCAAGACTATCTCTTGGACACTTAAATATACAAAGCAGTTAGTTATTTATCTCTTATGCATAATTTTTTCTGTACTAATCAATAAATATTTATGGAGCAATTACAAATATAATGGGATATTATTTTAGGAATTTTATAAACATGAACAATGAAAACAGGGAAAGATCTCTCTCTTCACACAGCTTAAAATCCTTGGATGCAGTAGGAAAACACAGAATATAAAACATTACTAAGGGAGCTCTGGTAGCCTAATGGCAAGAAACTGCTCTGCAATCCCGAAAGTGCCCAATTTCAATCCATCAGATGCTCCACTGGAGAAGGAGGGGCAGTCTCCTCCTGTGCCAGTTGGATCTGATTCAAAGGTACACAAGAAAAAAACAAATTACTAAAGAGAAACTCAACTCTTTGTCATCAAGTTGGAATTGACTCATAACTAGCTCTCCATCAGGTTTTTAAAGGTTGTAAATAGCACCAGAGGAAATTGTCCATCTTTCTCCCACCAAGTTGCTAATAGACTCAAATGGAGTCACTGGTAGATCCAAACCTCCAGAGCAGCATCATGGACTTCTCCACTAGAAGCTCAAGAAATGCAAATTATAATTTAAATAATATGTCATATTAGCACGTATAAGTGTTGTGGAGAGGAAAATAAAGCGAGCAGTGTATGTTGTTGTTGTTATGTGTCATTGAGTTGTCCGTGACTTATAGAGACCCTATAACACAATAGCTCTGAATCCTGCACTACCCTGAGCCAGTCTCACTGACTCCAACATACCTAAACCCATTGCCCCAGATACCATGTCAATCCATCTCATCCAAGGTCTTTCACTCCTATGCTGTTCCTCCACCATTCTAAGAATGATGACTTTCCCTATTAACTGGTCCCTCTTGGCTACATCCTCAAAATATGTGACACAGACCTTCAAAAGAGAAATTTAGTTTCAAGGTCTCCAAGACAGACATATGATATGATTGATTCAAAATGTCCAATGTCAACCCACCTCATTTCTGATTTTGCTAACATTTAGCATGTCAATATTTATGTATTCCATTTCTTTTTTAACAGTGTCCAATTTTGCTAAATTCGTGTTTGTCACATTGCATTTTCCAGTCACTAATATCTGCTTAAAACTGTTCCTTCTCCTTTGTGTTTCCCAATTCGAGGCTTAGCCTCAGATGCCATATCTGTTGGTCAACTCTAAGTGTTCTCTATTGCTTAATTTAGATGCTCAGCTTTAGTACAATATCTGACAGACAAGCATTTTATAGGCAAAACGCAGATGAAAGGCATTACCCCATTATAAGAGTAACCAATAAATCCAGTGTCAACCCCTTTACTCATTAATAGATTTGTCTTGACTTGCCTCTTTCCCCCTCCACCAACATCCCCTTCCACTCATCTAAACTGTCCAGCACCTCCCTCTCCCCCAGCCACCCTTAATATGATGACTCAGGCCTCAATTCAATTCTTTGATGTTTAATGCCTCACACATCTGCTGGCCTCTCACACTATTGCTAGTCTCTCTTGAGTTTAGGAGGCTCTAATTTCAAATCTTTGCTACCAGGTTTAGGGAAGGATTTCTGTCTTGTCTCAGACAGTTCTGAGGAAAAGTCCTTGCCCCTAAACTTCTGCTCCAGGACTATAAGTGAGGGGAAAAAAACCCAAAACCAAAACCAAAACACCTGAAGAAAAGTAAACTTAAGGAAGTATGGAAGAAAATGATGAAAAAGATATTGAAGGTCAAGTTCAACTTCTGCAGAAGTCTCCTGTCACCTCTGAGAAAGAGTTAAGAAACTTCCCTGGTTTGAGTGATGAAAGCAAGAAGCTACAATTATTAAAATGGGGTAAAGGCGACTCACAAAGTACCTGTAAGGACTTTAGTTTTAGTGAAACAAAGTGTTAGAGAAAAATTTTGAGATGCATGAGTTTAAGTGTCTTTTTTTAATTTGAAATAAGACTGTTGAGTGCAGAAATGGACTACTGCAATATTCTACAAGTATACAGAGGTGATGCAACCTTCTGCATTTTCCTTTCTCGTAACAACCCAACCTAACTTCAGTAATTCCTAAATTTTCTTTGAAATTTGTTCTTTTGCTCACTTCCTGTAAAATATTTTTTTTGATAGTGCATACATTCACATGCACACACAGGTACCTCAGTTAATCATCCTATGTGCTTCCATAGTATCTTAGATATGTATTTATTTCAGAATATAATTTAATATTTAATATATCTGGTTGGGGTTTTGCCTTTCATTGGACTCTTTGAACGGTCTCTTTGAAGTGAGAAACTGTTTTCATATAAATATTTACAATTAATTGAATGTCTTGGAAGTGTTGGATTAATTTTTGCTTTATACATGAAATGTCTTAATCTGAACCCTTATAATGTAAAAATAATTTCTTAGTAATTATCACATTAAGCTTAATTTATCATAAAAAGCCACATTGATTTTGAAAACTCTTATTGTGTTTTTAAATCCATTAAAAACCTAATATGTTACTTTCAACCTATAATGTGTAATTTCTTGTAACAATTTTGGTACTTATACTTATCTATTGCTTTAGAACAGTTTCCAGAGGAGAAGAATTTTCTTCAAACTGTAAGAATAATTAAACATTTTAACTACATTTTTTATTAAGAATAAAAAAATGTCAATGAGTTACTTTGATATAGTTCAATAACTAAAGCTAGGAATAATATTGAAAACAACATAATAACATGAAAGTTACTTTCATATTTTCAAAAACATGTTACATGTATTTTAATTCTATTATTGACAGGCTAGGACAGGTCTCATAGCTGTTTTTCAAAGGGTAGCTATGAGTTATATTTGACTTGATGGTACCAAGCAACAATGACATACACAAATATGATACATACATGGCATTGGAAGATTAGGAAATATAAATGTTACATATGTACAAGTATTCTTTAGATATACATTAAGTTCAAAGAACAAGTTTCACTCTCCAAAAATCACTGTATTCACATTGTTACATATATTTGAAATTTGGGCAGTGAATAAGGAAAACAAAGAATTAATGACTTTGATTTATTGTTGTTGTTGTTGTTCTTATGTGCCATCGAGTTGCTTGTGACTCATTGTGACCCTATTTATAATAGCCCTAAACACTGCTCTATCGCTTGCAACCTTATTGTCTCTGACACATCTATCCCCATTTCCCCAGTGTTGGAATCAATTCATTTCATCGAAAGTCTTCCTCTCCTGCGCTGTCCCTCCACCCTTCCAAGCTTGACGTCCCTCTCCAAGGACTGATCCCACCTTGCAACATGTCCATAGTATGTCAGACGAGGTTAGTAAATAGTATTGAATATCCCATGGATAGTCAAAGAGGAAGAATAACTAAAGTGTTCCTTAAAGGAAAAGATGGTGCAACTTAATTTCACACATACTTTCAGTATGTGTCAGGAAGCACTGGAATCCTTAGGGAAAAAAAATACATTATTCTTCCAGAATTAAGGTTGCATAGTGGAGTGCATTTGGGGCTGGCAAGGGGTTGGGGGATGGCGGGCGGGGGCGGGAAGGGTTGTGTACCAAGGAAGAAGTTTATCTTTTGCTTTTCAAAGAGAGGAGTGAACTGGGGGGAGG
>NW_006399784.1:2182305-2191341 GCF_000299155.1 Elephantulus edwardii | reverse complement strand
ATAGATTGATGCAATGACTATAAAATGGTCAACAGAGGCTGTGAGAATGACAATAAACTGACTTGTTTCTCATAGGGTTTCTATGAATTATAGTCCTAAACTCCATCTAACGGCAACGTAAGTTATTATATGTAACTGTATTTTTTTAAATACTTTAGTATGATAGCTGTAAGGAATTGAGCTGCCAACATAATGTCAAGCAGTTGGAATCCACTAGCTGCTCTGAGGGGGAAAAGATATGCAATCAACTCACATGCAATTTATTCCTTCTGAAAACTAGCTGAAGGATCGACTCTGGGTCCCTCTGTCCTTATGGTACAAAACAGTAGCAGAAAAATATTTCTTGGAAGATCTAGTGTTATAGTCTGTACTGCTAATCCAAAGTTGGTACTTCTTTAGTATTCAAATCCACCATACCTCTAAATACAAAAAAGGGAAAACTCTCTCATAATTTACAACCTCAGAAACCTACTGTAGTGTCAAATATGAGTCAGTTCCTACTCAATGAGCCTATGAAATGTGTTTTTTTCTGTTCTATAAAGTTGCTTACTATTTTATTATTGTTAAAACTATACTACACAGCTAATGTACTGTAGTTATGTACATCAATAATATTCTTGCATTAATAAAAGATACTTATCCTGTAGAGACCTTGCTTTTTAACCTTTAGTGCCATGATTAAATAGTTCAAGTGATTTAGTAGTTATAAAGTTTGGCCCCTAAAAGAAATGTCAGTTGCTCACATGTAAAAATCTCCCTGAAGAATAAAGATAAGACAGTCTGTTTTCGTAAAGATTTATGACCTTAAAAATCCTATTGTAGAATTTCATCCTGTGTCAAAGGATCACTATGAGTCACAGGTGACTGGATGACAGTGGGGTAATTAATAAAATGGAGATTATATTTTAACTATTTTAAAATCTTATATATTACTAAATCAAGTGAACAACCCAATTTGGGAGGTGTTGTACAGTCAATTTAAGGCTGATTTAATATTAATATGTCATCTTTGCATGAGGATTTTTGGTCTCTGAAAACCCACTAGAGGGTCGGTTATGTGATTTAGTTCTGACTTAACTGCACACACCAGCACCAAAACCAATAAATGAATAAGGGAGCTCTGGTAGCTTAATATTAAGGAGATGCATTGTTAATTTAGAGAAACTAGATTAAAATCCACCAGCTGCTCCACAGCAGAAAAACAGGACATTTCTGTGTAGTTTCTGCTTCTGAAAACCCACTGGAGGGTCAGCTATGAGTCAGTTCTTACTTGGCAGTATATCTGTATATCCGCTCTCCCTGGTGTTTCTAATGATGCTCTGTGGAAGAAAGGTGAGCAACCTCCTTACTGGAGATTTAGAACCTCAACTTGGGGGTGTGGGGGGGGGAATTATATACTAATGAAGGAATTTATTTTTTTCTTTTTCTTTTCAGAGAGGGGAGGGAACTGCTGGGGAGGGGTGGGCAGGGGGAAAATGCGGCAATGAATGTATGGAAATCCAAAACCTCTGTAAATGTCTATTAAAATTAATAAAAAACAAAAACCAAAACCAAAAAAACCCACACTGGAGGGTAAGTAAGTTTTAATTGTGTAGCAAGAAGTGGGTGAGGGTAGTCATTTATTATATAAATAGTAGATATATATATATATATATATATATATACACACACACAAAAGAATAGATATTCCCAAAACATATCTGTCTTAAAATAAAACAATTGGCATTTCCTTTATTAATAATAATATTTTCAACTGTATTTACAATGACAACATGTATGCTATTTATATTGCAAAATCTTTTAGAGTTCCTTTAATGCTTACTAGTTAAATAATTTACATTTTTGTCCAATAGGATTAAAAATAAATTTGAATATTAATCTGTAATACAATTCTGGTACAATAATACAATGTTGCTGTAAGGTGTTGTTGAAGTGAGTACGACCTATAACAACTCTATGAACAACAGATCTGAACTCTGTCCCATCTTCACAATCTCTTTTGTTGACCCTCCACCTTTCCAAGCATTAAGTTCCTCTTTAAAGAATCAAGAATCAAGCTTCTTTAATAATTTTCTCAGGGCACAAATTGAATAGAGATGGTTAAAGACTATAACCTGGTTGAAGAATATAATCTCTTTTTTTAATTTTAAACCATGTAGTGTCCCCTTGCTCTGTTCTCACAATAGAATCTTGGTCTAGGTATTAGTTTAGCACTAGCACAATTAAGTGTTTTGTGATTCATATTCTTTTCAATGTTAGCCATAATTTCTTATGATTCACAGCGTCAGTTGTGTTTGTATAGTCAATACAGCACAAATAAATATTCTTCTGGTATTCTTTGCCCTCAACTAGGATTCATGTGACATCAGCAATGATATCCCTGTTTCCACAGCCTCTTCTAAATACAGCTTGAACTTCAGACAATTATCTATGTACTCTTCTAGCTTTTTTGCTTGTTATATGGTATTAATGATATTATTAGATAACTTTCACTTTCTTTTGAATCACCTTTCTTGAGAATGGGACAAGCATGAATCTATCCAGCCAGCATGGAAGCTGTGCTCCAAATTTCCTCACATGGTCTGGAGAGCACATCTAAGGCTGCATTTGTTAGTTAGATCATGTTAATTAGTGATTAGTATCCCATTGATTCCTGAGCCTTATTTTTTGTCAATGACTTCAGTGCAACGTGAATATTTTTCCGCATTACCATCGACTCTTGATCATATAAGACTTCCTGAAATATTTCAGTGTCAGACAATGTTTTTTGTAAAACAACACTGTGTATTCCCTTCGTCTTTGAAAGTTACTGAGTCATTCAAGATTTTGTCCATAGCATCTCTATATACAATAGTATAGAAGTACAATTGATTCCTTGTATAACATTTTAGTTAAGTCATAATCCTGGTTATAGTCAGTCAATATTCAATATTTCATATATGAATTAATTTTTCTGAATATGACTGAAATAAATTGTTGTCAAGTTCATTCTAACTCATGCAGATCTATGAATATCAGAGGAGAATTTTTGTTTATGAAATTTTCAGTGATGGATTTTTTTTCTTAAAATAGATTTCTAACTCTTTTCTTTTTGAAAACTCCTCTGACTAGATTTAAACTGTCTGTATTTCAGTTACTATCCCAGTGTGTGTGATGAACTCAAAGTTTTCACAACACAAAGACTCCAAGAAAGATCATGATGGGAGAAAAGAAGTGGAAGTAAGGACATATTTATATCATGAACTTCAATTATTTCTGATTCTTCCAAACAGTTATATTGTACATCCCTAGTTCAACCACGTATCTGCCTTTCTGTTATGTACTTGATATTTCAACCTCTACTAGAATTTCCTGAGGAGGACTGGGTGCCATTATTGGAAGTGCAGCCCACATGCTGGTGGGCTTCGGGGTTGAGAGTTCAGCGCAAACAGGTAACTTTCAGGTTTCATAATTAATGAGAAACCTTCGTCGTTTGTCCTGCAAACAGGCTGGGAACTTGGAGGTCTCTCTTCCTGTAATGCATACATCTTAAGTCATCTCGGTCCCCTGATTCCTTCATGAGAAAAGCAACATCTATCATAAGGAACAGAGTGTGTACCCTCCCTTGCTTGACTGTTTCTGTACCCACCTTTTATGAGATCACTGTTTATTATGATTCTATGGAAACCCTGGAAAATGAGATCATTGCTTAGACCCCTGTAAAATCAAATAAACACAGACCCACAAGGCTACAGTTTTTTGTCTAGTCTGTGTGAGTGTGTTTTCCTCTGCTGCAGTCCAGTATTGTCTTCTGTGTGTGTTTGTCTTTTTATGTTCATTTCTTCCAGTAAAAAGGGTTGCAGTTTGCAACAATTTCCAATATGTATTTTCCATGCTCACTCTAAATTGAAAACCTTAATTACTGTATTATTGGAAAGACAATAAATAGGTGACATGTCTCACTCCTTGCCACTGACTTGGAATTGACTCATAGTTGACCTTTCAGCATACTTCAGAGGCTGAAAATATCAGGGGGGGAAATTACCCATCTGATGAATTAAAAGCAACAATGAGACATGACCTTTGCATAGGCGGTGCCATTCTATTTTGATGCTGTATGTGGGAGCCAAACGAAACCTGACCCTCCAACATACTTAATTGACCCGGATGAAATTGCCCACCCTTCTCCCACAGAGCAGCTCATGAATTAGCATCCTGTGCCTTCAGGATTGAAGCATAGCTTCTTACCACTAGGCCACCAGTACTCCCTCAACTCTCTGTAGACTAAACCAAATTAACATAACATCTATCCCCTATGTGCATCCACTGGGAAACACCTTATCTTCTCTGTTAACACATTGCATAGACTTTCCTTATTTTGATTCCCTGCCCACTCTACTCTTACTCCTGCCAATAAAAATCCAAACTCATTCAACAAATCAACACTGTCATTGTCAGCCATGATAACCTTCCAATGGGTTCTCAAAGTCGAATACCTTTATGTGAGGTGATTGTCTATCAGATTAATTCTAACTGTTCATATTAGAGCAGTATAGGCTGATATGCTATTCCAATCATTTGTGGATCATTTTCAGCAGAATCTTGCTTGCATGTGATATTAATGATATTGTTCGATCATTCACACACTTTATCAGGTCAGGTCACCTTTCTTTGGAATGGGGACAAATACAGATCTCTTCCATTCAGTTGGCCAGGTGGTTTTCCTCTAGATTTTTTGGCACAAAGAAGTGAGCACATCCAGGGCAACATCTGTTTGTTGCCAGAAATTCAGCCCAGTTTTAGAAGAGGTCATGGTAACAAGGATATTATAGCTAAGGTTAAATGAATTTTGGTTGAAATCAGAGAGTACTAGAGGAATATCTAGCTGTGTTTCATTGACTATACAAAGATGTTTGACTGTGTGGATTACAACAAACTGTGGCTAACTCTGATAAGAATCGCAATCCCAGACACTTGATTGTGCTTATGTGAAACCTATACTTGGACCAGGAGGTAGTCATCAGGACAAAGCAAGAAAACATTGCACAGTCAAAATTGAGAAAGGTGTACATCAGAGATGTTTCCTATCTCCATATCTTTTCAATCTATATGCATGGCATGAGAATTGGAGGAAGATTCATCATTAAGTGTGTTACACAGATGACACAACCCTGCTTATTGAAACAGAGGAAGACCTGAATCACTTGCTGCAGATGGTCAAGGACAGCAGACTGAAGCTCAACATCAAGGAAACAAAGATTTTCAAAAGTGGGCAGATTGGCAGCAGCATGATAGACAATGAAGAGATTAAGATTGTTACCATCTTCAATTTGTTTGGCTCCACAATCAACACTCTTGGTACTAGCAGCCAAGAAATTAAAAGACAAATTGTATTGAGGAAAGTCTACTTTCTGAGACCTCTTCAGAGTATTGAAGAGCAACAATGTCAGCCTGGAGACTAAGGGGCACCTGGTCAGGCCATGGTCTTTGAAATTAAATTTTATATGTCAAAAGATGGACAATGACTAGGGATGATAGGAGAATTGATGCCTTTGAACAGTGGTGCTGGAGAATAATACTGAATATTCCGTAGATGTCTAGGAGAACAATTTCATTCTGGAGAGGATTAAACCAGGCTGCTCCCTGAAGCCAAGGATTCTGAAGCTTCATCTGACAAACTTTGGACATATTGCAAAGAGGGACCAGTCCTTGGAGAGGGACATCATGCTTGGGAAGGTGGAGGGATAGTGTAAGAGAGGAAGACCTTCGATGAGATGGATTGATTCAGTGACTAGGGTTATAGGGGTAGGTGTGTCAGAGACAATAAGATTGTCACAAAATAGAGAAGGGTATATGGCTGTTGTACATTGGGTAGTTATGACTTGAGGGTACATAACAACAAGCCTGACATATCTATCTTATGCATATGACAAAATCTTACTTGCTGAATGTGAGAAGCAAAGAGGACCTGAAACACTTGCTGAAGATAATACCTTTAAATATGGTATACACCTTAATGTCAAGAAGTAAAGGTCATTACCACTAGACCAATAGGCAATATAATGATAGAAAGATAAAAGACTGAGACTGTCAATAATTTAATCTTGCTTGTATCTACAACCAACTCTCATGGTACCAGCACTGAACAGATAAAGAGATATATTGCTTTTGGCAAAGTTACTGTCAGGGAACTCTCCAAAATACTGAAGAGTAATATCAGTTTGAAGACTAAGGTGTACCTGAGTCTAACCATGGTCTTTTCAATCACTTGCTGTGCATCTGACAGCTGGACAATATATAAAGATATCAAAAGAAGAATTAATGTGTTTGAGTTGTGGTACTGGAGAAAAGTACTGAATATCCCATGGAATGCCAAAAGAACAAAGATCTATATCTTGAAGAAGATGCAGCAAAATTGCTTCTTGGTGGCAAAGCTTCATCTCTTATACATTGAACAGGTTTCTGGGAGAGGATATCATGTTTGAAAAGGGTGAGGATCAGTAAAAGAGAAGAAAACTTCCAATGAGATGAACGGAAACGGTGACTGCAGGAATGGACTCAAGTGAATTATAGATGGTATGACCGGTGCAGGATAGGACAGGGTTCAGATATAGGAAGCCTGGGGTTCTATGTTTGAGAATATGTACAAATTATCATTGCACAGATAACAAATTGCATTAATCTTTAACAAATATGAATAGATGAGTATAAAGTATAGATAAACAATAAAAGCAAATTCATCTCTAAGACATTTTTAATGTATGTTGGAATATGTGTATGTGTAGGGATCTCTGTAGACTGTGGTGGTAGTGGTAGTGGTAAGAAGCTTCCCTGAAATAGGAAAATCATGTAGTTTGAATCCACAAGTTGCTGTGCAGGAAAAGTATGGGCAATCTCTCTCTCCTGATACCTGCTATGCATGACATAGGCTTTCAAAGAATAAATCATTTGAAATAAGAACTGACTATATATATATATATATATACACACATACATATATACATACATATATATACACACACACATACACACATACACACACAATATATATACACACATATATATGCATGTATGTATGTATGTATATGTACATGTATATACACACAGACCTAGTCTTCAGTGAACTAGAAGAAAAGAAAGCCTCTTCCTGTTATTCAAGATCACATAGTAAAGTTGGAATTATTATAACTTGATTTATTGTGTGATATATTGCCTCTTAATACCCACTGGAGGGTCCGCCATTGGTCATTTGTGACTCAAAAGAAAACAATACCAAGCATGTGTTTGTGTACTGAGGGAGATCTGATAGTCGGACATATGCATATCATTTTAAGGCTGCTGTTAGATACAACACACACACACACATACACACACGTAGTGGCATATATATAGGCATATATAGAGATAATGAAATTGTCTATGCCTATAGAATCAAATTTCTTGGGTAGATAATAAAATTTTCAAAAATTAAAAGTTTAAACTTGTACCAAACCCTAACTGATATAGTCAGACAACCTTTCTAAGACATCCTCTGAAGCCATATTTGTCATTTTATTCACAGCAAACCAGAGAAAGCCAATCCTCTTTGCAGCAGTTTAAAAGAAATCCCTGCTGATTTGCTCAAAGCAGTAGCTTTACAGAACAAAAACCCTTAGTAAGCTTTCAACACCAATAGAAAATTAATAAGATTTTTCTGAGTTCTTTGACCATTTTATTCTTCTAACATTTTGACTCAACTATGGAGTTTAAGTGTTTGAGAAACAGCAAAATAAATAACATCTCCGGCAATAATCTTACTGGAGCCAAATTGAAGTAAATTGTATGGGGAAATTGAATCTGTCATAATACTGCACAGACTTCTTATCAACAAACTATTTCTTTTTAATAGGAATAGAATCTTAAAAACGGTGGAAGCAAATTAAATGAGATTTATCAGTACTTCCTCATGATGTAATTTTACTGTCTTCATTAGGAGACGATTTCAAAAGAAAAAGTAAACAGAATGTTCCATCTGAAAGAACTAATTAAATACCCAATTTTCCTATAATCATTTATTTGTAAGTGTAGCAATTCTAAATTTGATTAATAACATGATCTCCTTCTAGTAATTAAGCATTCTGCCAAATTTCCTAAAATTAAGATGTTTACAATAAGCAACAGAGCTTTTAAAGTTGTAAGATGACTCTCTCAAGAAATTCTAATCAAATGTTTAATAATGCCAACATTATTATGTGGTCCTGCATAAAGGAAAAGGTCTGCTTTTCTTCTAGTTCATTGAAGATGAGAGCTTTATATTTCGGGTTCTTATTCTAAATTACTTTATCTTTGAAAGCCTATACCATGCATACTAAGTAACAATGGAAGTAATCTTATTTGTTGAAAAAATAGAAATAATAGTGGGAACATAGAAACATGTAAGAGAAGTTATATTACAGGTGGCTTTAGAGTGGGAGTCACTTTTTGTAGGATATTTATTGATTTTTTTAATGATATATTCTTATGTGTTTATTAAGTCAACTGTGGCTCATAATTACTCTATGCACAATGGTTCTGAACCCTGTCCTGTCTTAAGCCAACCTCGCTGCCTCCAACACACCTATGCCACTACCCCAGTTATGGTGCCAATTCATCTCATCCAGTGTCTTCTTCTTCTGTGCTGACTCTTGGTCTTTCCAAACATGTCCTTCTCCAAGGACCGGTCCCTCCTAGTCACAGTATGTGAGATGCAGATTCAAAATCCTTGCTCTAAGGCACAACTTGGTTTTACCCTCTCCAAAACAGACTCGTTTGTTCTCCTGGTTGTCCATGTTCAATACTCTTCTCCAGAATGATGACTCAAAGGCATCGCTGCTTCTTCTGTCATCCTTACTCATTTTCCAGATCTCTGATGCATTGCAAGTAATTGCAAGAATGATAACATGAATCAACAAACAGATGCTGACCTGGATATATTCACTAAGTTGTGCCAAGAAATCTGGAGGACAATCACCTCACCAACTGACTGGAAGAGATTGATATTTGTTCCCATTCCAAAGTGTGGAAATTATCAAACAATGT
>NW_006399784.1:2180016-2181535 GCF_000299155.1 Elephantulus edwardii | reverse complement strand
ATGTCAAGGACCTCTCTAGACTACTGAAGAACAATGACATTAGTCTGGAGACTGAGGTGTGCCAGACATAGACCAAAGTCTTCATAACTGCTTATGCGTCAGAGACCTAGAAAATGACTAGGGGTGATAAAAAAAGAATTGATGCCTTTGAGCTGTGGTCCTGGAGAAGAGTGTTGCATATAGCATAGACTGCAAGAGTAACAAACAGGTTCATCCTAGAGAGGTTGAACCCAGGCTGCTCCTTGGATTCTGAGGCTTCATCTGACATTCTTTGTGCATGTTGCAAGGAGGGACTAGTCCTTGGAGAGGGACACCATGCTTGGAAGGGCGGAGGGATAGAAAAAGAGAGGGAGACCATTGATGAGATGGATTGATACAATGACTGGACTAATGAGAGTAGGTGTGTCAGAGACAATAATGTTGGCACAGGGTAGAGAAGGTTTCAGAACTGTTGTGCATAGGATCGCTATGAGTCACAAGTGACTCGACACCACATGGCAACAACAACACCATAACTTGAATCAGGCATACCTTATTCTCTTGACTGACCGTATTGCTTTTTTTAGTATTTTGTAGAGGTCTCTGATAGCCTATTTCCCTACTGGAATTCATCTTTTGATTTCCTAACTGCTGATGTCAACAGTGTTGAGCCGAGCAAGCTGAAACTGGTAACATCAATCTCTTCTCCACCTATTACGATGCTACCATTTGGCCCAGTGGTGAGAATCTCTTCTTGTCATGGAGCTTCACTCCGTATTGAAGACTACAGTCCTTGACACTCTGCAGCAAATGCTTCAGATTATCCTCAGTTTTGGTAAACAAGTTGTGTGATCTGCATAATGCAGGTTTGTTGATCAGTCTTCCTCCAATCGTGATGACACACAACACTTCATAAAGCCCAGCCTCCCAAAGGATCTGTTCTGCACACAGATTGAAAAGATATGAAGAAAATATGCGTCCTTGACTCACTCTTTTCCTGATTTTGAACCATGCAGTATTTTCTTGCTCTGTTCTGAGGACAGTTTCCTGATCCCAATATAGGTTGTGCATGAACACAATCAAGCTTTTAAGGATTCCCATTATTCTCAAGGTTAGCCACAATTTGTTGTGATCCTTGCAGTCAAATGCTTTTGTATAGTCATGGAAACACAGATAGACAGTACTCTGGTACTCTTTGCTTTCATTCAAGGTTCATCTGACATTGGTGATAAGGTCTCTAGTGCTGTTTTTGTTATGTACTGTTGAGTCTCTTGTGACTCATAGTGACCCTATGTACAACAGCTCTGAACCTTGCTCTATCTTGAGTCAACCTTATCATCTCTGATATACCTACCCCTATTGCCCCAGTTATTATTGAGTTAATCCACCTCACTGAGAGTCTACCTCTATCCTCACAAATATAATTGTCCTTTCCAAGGACTGGTTCCTCCTTACAACATGCCGATGGTATCAGGGGTAGCTTCAGAATCTTTGTCTCCAAGTAACAGCTTGGTTTGGCCCTTTTCAAAATGAACCAGAC
>NW_006399784.1:2178353-2179691 GCF_000299155.1 Elephantulus edwardii | reverse complement strand
GATGGCACTCTTTCTCCCAAGCTTGTTTTAATTGGAGAGCTCCACCAAACACTGTCTGCCATGAGTAACCATCAATGCATTTGACACATCAGCATCAAATATAATATAATAATCAAATATAACATAATATAATCAAATATAAGATAATGGAATAATATAATCTAATCAAATATAATCTAATAATCTAATCTAACATAACAACATAGCATAACATAACATAACATAACACAATATAACACAATATAACATAACATAACATAAACATAACATAACATAAGTAATATAATATAATATGCATTTAAAAATGAAACTAGATTGCAAGGAAAAAATACACACATACTACATCATCATCCTCATAGATATAGCAATAATAAAGAGAGAAAAGGAACAGGAAAAAGTGAAGGACAAAGATAATAGAAATAGTTCTTTGTGTTGTTTGTCATCCTGTTGAAAGCATAAAACTAAAAGTTGCCAATATTACCCTATGTGCTTTTTGTTTTATTATCTATAGATACTGTGTAATTTGTGCTGAATATTTATAATTGATTCTTTTTAATTCAAGTTAGATATATTTATCTTAGCAAGAACTAATGAGCTCTCAATTAACTAGTAAAATCCTTGACAATAATTAGTCCAAGAAAATAAATCTTTGCATAAAGATTTTAGTTATATGGAGGACACCTTTGCAACAATCTCTGGAATAAGACTTTCACAATTGCTGCTAGAAAATGACACAGACCTATACACAGTAACATTTCAGAAATCCAAATAATAGACATTTCTTTAAAAACAAAAACAAAAAAACAAACAAAAAAACATAGACCTGGGTTTATTTTATAATAACAGCTCTTCTTTCTTTAATTCTAGATTTAAGATTAAAAGGTAGACATATATCACCTAGTGGTTGTCTTTAAAAATGGTATTTGCCTACATTTCAATCAATCTAAACATGGAATAATTGAAAGACTAAGTTAAAAGGTAGCATAAGCTAAAATATAGTTATTCATGTTATATTAATGTTATTATTAATATATTAATAGTCCAGAGTCCAGCCGTGTCACCCCATCTCCAAAATGGGAAGAAGGGCCTGGCTTGAAATATTGTCAATTAAGCATTCTAGATTTAGTTGAGGGTTATGTGGAATGTTTAGTTGTTTTTTGTTTTTGTTTTTATTTAAGCCTCTTGTTCAGGAACTACAAGACCGTGCAGAGGGTCCAGGTATTTAAAAGTCAGTTTTTCTATTTTGGAGGAACATTCTTCTAAATGATACAACACGCTTTTGTCAATTTGCAGTACAGAGAAATCTGGGTTTGCTGTGATGCTGAATCTTGTGTCATT
>NW_006399784.1:2176701-2177238 GCF_000299155.1 Elephantulus edwardii | reverse complement strand
AAAAAAAAAAAGAAGAATTAATGAATAAGGACTATAAAAGGGAAAAAATATGTCTTTGTGCCATGATATTGGTGAAGAATACTTAATAATACTATGGATTATACAAAATATTTATAAGCCTGTCTTAAATACAGCCAGTCTACTTCTTTTATGAGGAAATGGCTAAAATTTTGTTTTTTTTAATTTTGTGCATGTCATCAGTCAGGACCAATCACTGAGGAAAGACAGTGGAAAAGAGAAACACCATCACTGAAATGAATTCATACAGTGACTACATTACTGCATTCATATATAGCAATTATCATTGAGAATAGAAGAAGACCAGACAATATTTTGATGTCATTATATTACCCCCATACCACATACATTCATGTTTATTCTTATTCAGCTAAGTAGTATCTGTATGAATAGAAGAATGTATTCCTCCAGATAATATAAAATAATGGATACTTTTGCAGGTAATTTTTAAATTATCAAATCATCACCTAGAAATGAAAAGTGTCATTGGGACTATTTAATTCACACATTTCCTATCTG
>NW_006399784.1:2171600-2172662 GCF_000299155.1 Elephantulus edwardii | reverse complement strand
CATCAACAAACAAATGGACAGAAAAATTAGAATCTTAGAAAAAATTAAAAGCAACACAAGTTGCCAACAACAAATGAATGGATTTAAAAACTAGAATCTTAGAATTAAAAGAGTGTGACTCCAATCTTTCAGTCAAGAATTACAAGCACATAACAAGAATTGCAAATATACCATGGGCATAAACTAATCATCCAAGACTATACAAAGGTGTGGCCAGTGAATGTTATATGGTTTAAAACAGAGTCAGATCCTTCTGAAAGCTACTTTGTTTAGATAGATTAGGACTGAATTCAGATAAAATCAGAGAGTAGGTTTGCAGCAATACATTCTCAAGATCCACTTTAATGTTCTTATTTTTCTTATACAGTAACTGTTAGTCTAACTGCACATTCTGTGATTAAAATTAACTATTACCTGTAATAACTTTGACAGAAAAAATATCTTGGAAGTTTACAGGTAAACATTAGTTTAAGTAACTGTGTTTCATCATTTTATTTAGTTGTAGGTGGAGATACATTTTTATTTTAATTTGAAAAACCCCCTTTGATTAAACAGATGGTTGGGAACAGCAATAAATTTGGAGGTGGAATACTTATCCCCATCATGATATTAGGCAACCTTATTCCCTGGCACATACCATGACAGGATAAGAATAATATTCAGCAATGTGATTATCACACTAATAACACTTTCCTGACAGGAAGTGTACCCTTTGCCAAAGTGTTTTAACTAATGAATTTTTAATGTAAAAAGTCAAGTATAAACTCTTTTTATCTCTCCATAGAATACACATTGTAATTTATGACTGAAAAGAAAAGAACAGAACGAAGAGGTAGATTGTTAAATCTGAGAAAGTATACCCTCTGGAAAATGGCACTGCTCTAATTTATCACCTCCATATACAAATAGATATTTGAAATAACTGTTCTCCTTTATATGATTTAAAATAGAATTGTAAGACAAAACTTTGTGTAGTATCTTCAATAGGAGAGAAATGATCAGTATTCTTCCATGTGATTTATAGTCTAAGAAAATCTACGGATTGTCAGTTGAGATTGACCC
>NW_006399784.1:2164413-2171124 GCF_000299155.1 Elephantulus edwardii | reverse complement strand
TATATGGTGTCTGTCTCTTGATAGGAAGAAATAAAAGAAAACAATAACAGTAAAGCACATAGATGATTGATGCCTCAGTGAGATTTAGGGACTATGTTTTCTAAAAAAGGCAAAGGAAATTGATACTATTTGTGCTTGCCTATCTCTGAGAAGGAAATTAATATGATAGTTGAGATGAGGAATTCTGGGATTGGTGGGGTTAAAAGATCATCTGAGAGATGTAATATGATGATGTCACCATATGGAGGATAGAATTTTCCAATCTCATTTCAAAAAGGAAAGCTTGTGAGCAAGATCCAGTAGGGTTTCCACCTAGTATGATTAGCACAAGTGTATGAGCTATGCCATCACCAAGATAAAGTCCGGTAAAACTATCTCCATGATTTAATCAATAGTTCACAGATAGAGATCATTTATTACTATCATTGAAAATACCAGCCAACTCATCAAGGATAATAAGATAAAGACTCTTCTTTCCCTTTTGTTGTACTTACACCAGTATAAGAAACAAATCACAGAATAGATTAAAAGAGTGTAAGTGATTCCAATCTTTCAATTGAGAATTGCAAGTCTCAACCTAAATTAGGGTAAAAGAAAATGGGCAAAAATGCATGCATGTGAAATTGAAATATATTGCTGTTGTTATTATTGTTGTTATGCACTGCTGAATTGAGTACCTGTCATAGGAACTCTATGAACAACCAATAGATCTGAACTCTGTTGCATTCAGCACCATCCTCATCATTTCTGTCATAGTTGAGCCCATTGTTGTAGTCACTGTGAGTTTTTCTCTCCTTCCTTGACCTTCCACCTTTCCAAGAATAGCTTTCTAGCTTTCAAGAATTCCTTTCTAAGGAATAGCTCTTCCTAACAACATACCCAAAGCATGTGAGACACACCTTCACCATCCTTGTTCTAAAGAGCATTTTTACTGCATTTGCTCCAAGATAATAGTATTCATTCTTTTGACTGTCTATATGATATTCAATACTCTTCTCTAAAAGTAGAGCTCAAAGATATCAATTATTCTGTCATACTTATTTACTGTTCAACTTTCAGATGTGTAACAGGTAAGGCTTGATCTAGACACACTTTGGGCTTCAGACTGATTTAATGACTATTCTGTGTTTTAAAGAGTTCCTTGTATGCTGATGATATGATAGTGCAAGTAGAAAACCTCAAAGATTCAACAACAACAACAACAACAAAACCCAAAAACCCAAAACTGTTAGAGCTAGGAAGCCAATTTAGTAGAGTGCCAGGATATTAAATCAATATCCAAAAATTAGAGGGATTCCTCTACCATAACAAAGAGAACTCAGAGAAGAAAGTAATATCATTTACAATAGCCAACCACAAACTGAGATAATTGGGAGTGAAGCTAATTAGAGATGCAAGAGATCTATAGGAAGAAAACTACAGAACATTTCTGCAAGACACAATGAAAGACCTAAAGAAGATAAGTAGTAGACTAGAGATTGTGAAAATGACAATCCTACCAAAAGCTATCTACATATTCAAAGCAATCTCAATATATAGATACCAAATCAACTTTTCAAGGAGATCAGAGGGAAATTGTCAAGTTTATTTGGAGAGGCAAGAGACTCCTAATAAACAAAACAGTTCTGAGAAACAAAAATGAAGTTGAAGGTATAGCAGGCCCTTTCCTCAAAAACTACTACATAGTGGTAGTAGCTGAAACAGTATGGTACTACTACAATGAGTGCAGAAAGCTGAAACAGAATCCACATCTCACATCATACAAAGAAAAGATCACCTCAAAGTGTATTAAGAGACTTGGGCTTAAAGCCCCAAACAATAAAGTTCATAAAGAGACAAACTGGAATCAAGCTTAGAAGCCCTAGTCCATGGTATAAAGAGACCGCCAAAACCAGGCAGAATTTTACAATCTGAAGAGAATAAAATTGATGAATGGGACCTTCTAAAGATTAAATCCCTGTCTTCATCAAAAACTTTTTCCAATAGGGTGAAAAGAAAACCTACTGATTGGCAACAAACATTTGGCAATACCATCTCAGATAAGAGTCTCATAAAAGTTTATAGAACATTCCTGGGAACCCACAAGATAAAGGTCTGATAACACAATTACAAAATGGGCAAAGACATAGAAAGAATTTTCATGGAGGAAGATATGCAAATGGCTGACAGACATATGAAAAAATGCTCAAAATCATTTTCAATAAGAGAGGTGCAAATTGAAACCATAATGAGATACCATCTCACTCCAGTGGCAAAGTAGCAGTGGCAAAGTTTAACAGGACAAGAAGTAATACATTTTGGAGAGGATGTTGTGAGATAGGAACTTTGTTATACTGTTGGTGGGGTTGTACAATGGTACATACAACTACTCTGGAAGGCAGTTTTGCACTTTCTCAAAGAGTTGAATATAGGAACTCCATATGACCCAGCTATTCCATTGCTTGAAATATACCCCAAGAAATTGATAACTGAAGCTCAAAAAGAAACTTGTACACCAGTGTTCATGGCAGCAGTATTCACCATTGCAAGAACATGGAAACAATCTAGATGTCCAAATAAAAAAGAATGGATTGGAAGTTGTGGTATACATTAATATGATGGAATAATATGGAGCACTTGGGTGGGTCTGGAGAGTATTATGCTGAGTGAACTAATTCAGTTCCACAAGGTGAAGTACTGTAAAAAACCATTATTGTAGAATGAATGTGAGAATCCAAAGAAAGGAGGAGTGTGGATATAGAGGGATAAGGATGGAGGGTTAGGGTGTTAATCATAGGGTTGCGCAATTCGATTGGTGGGTGAGGTGAAGGAAATGGGAAGGATCTTTTGTGAAAAACAATGTATTCAAGCTTTGCAAATAATCAGTATAAAATTAAAAAAAAAATGAGTACCCTGACAGAGCACTTTCCAATGACATATGTCACCTGATCTCCTGACTGCTGGTACTAAGGATGTTGATTGTGGATCCAAACTAAATGAAATTGTTGACAATTTCTATATTTTTCTATCCTTAAAGATGTTTCCCATAAGCCCAAAGGTGAAGGGATTTTTGGTGGGACTTGTTTGTTTGATTGTTTTATGTTGAGATGCAATCCAGACTGAAGGCTGTAGTATTTCATCTTCGACAGCAAGTACTCCAGGTCTTCCTTGCTTTCTTTAAACAAAATAGTGTCACTTGCATACTACAGGTGGTTGATGAAGCTTCCTCCAATCCTATTGTTGCACCTTTCTTAATAAGGACCAGAATCTCAAATTATTTTCTCAGCATACAGACTGAATACATGGGGAGAAATGATAAAACTCTTGGAACTAAATTTCAGACTCAAATTTCTATAAGAAATGTAGCAAGTTTGAAATTATTTTTAATAACTTTTCTATGTTAATTGTTATTTTAATGATTTTTTACAGAAAAGGTATATTTTAATTCATTCATTTTTGTGCATTTTAACCCCTCTCCCTCTCTACCCCCAACCCAGTTCACATTTTTGTAATTTTTTAATATTTGTTCACTGTTACACAATTACCTCTCCCTCACCCCCTGGAGATCTCTTTTCAATATACCTCTTATTCTAGTCTGTGGTCATATGCAAATAATGCCTAATCATACATTCCTTTTAAATAATTATTTCCTTAATCTGTTTCAGTGAGGTATTTATTATTTATCCTCTGTTTTCTTAGTTTTTCCCCCAATCCCCAGGTTAGTCTTGTTTATAACAGTAGTGGTATACAATATTTGTCCTTTTGTAATGGAGATCTTTCACCCACCATGATGTCCATGTTGCATAATATTTTATAAGTTCCTTATTTTTTCAGTACTGCATAGTATTCCATTTTATGGATATTCAATAGTTTTCTATCCATTTATTTGCTGATTGAGCACCTGAGTTTCTTCCATATCTTTGCTATTGTGAATAACACAGCAGTAAACAAGGTTGTGCATTATCTGTTTGGTTGAAAGCTCTGGTTTCTTTAGGGTATATTCCTAGTAATGAAATTTCTGGGTCAAATGGTATTTCTATTCCTAACTTTTTGAGAAAGTGCCATACTGCCTTCCATAGTGCTTGCACCATTTTACACTGTCACCAACAGTGAAAAAGGTTTCAGTCTCTCTACAACCTTGCCAATATTTTTTGTTTGCTGCTCTGCTGAATACCTTGTATTTGTTTTTCTTTGCATCTCACTGAGAAGTAGCGAAGTTGATATTTATGTTTATTTGGAATCAGAATGTCTTCTTTGGTGTCTATTCAAATTCTGTGCCCATTTTGCAATTGAGTTGTTTGCCTTTTTCTTGCTGAGATACTGGAGTATTTAAAAAATTTAGACACGAGTCTTACCAGATATGTCATTACCAAATATTTTTTTCCTGTCAATACAAATCTTTTTTTAACTTTTGAAAAGGCTTTATTGTTTGTTTGTTTTAAAAAAAAAAACTTTTACTTTATACTGGTTTACTTACCAAGTTCATACACATCATTTTTCACACTAGATATTTCCCATTTCCTTTACCTACCTCTCCCTCTAACCATCAGTGTGTGACCCTATGATTATGCTCTGTTCATCCTCACTCCTCTGCTTCTCTTCTCCTCCCGTGAAATTGTTTTAAGGTTGTGCATATACCACCACAAAAGTTTATTTGAAGTAGTACAGTATTAGAAGAAACACAAAAAACCATCTATTTATGTCTCAATTTATTGAAACTGCTCTATAAGATTTTAATGCATTTACTAATAAATAACCCATTACATAAGAATTGTCTTCTTTCAGTTCAACTGTAAATTCCTGTTGACTATTTTCACAGCCATTATAAAGAACATAATCACATATCGTGCAATATCTTTAATGAATGCTATTGATTATGTTTTTACAAAAATAAACTTAAAATAAATTACTGCAAAAAATACAGTTTCGGAATCATTTGCCTTCTTGCTGAGTGCAAGCAAATTTGATCAGGAAGAAGACTTGAGTGTTACCATTTAGACTCTTCAAAGAGGGAGAGTCATTTTTTTAAGCGACTCTTAGGATCACGCATACAGACACAATAGTATCAACTCTGAGCTCTAAAGGACCAAAGGGATAGAGTAAAACCTTTCAATAATGTATTGTTTAAAAGAATATAATGGTAAAAGAATGTGGAAATGGGGCTGAAGAAGCCAAGAATAATACATATATACAGGGTATAATTCTATCAAGAATTGTATAAAAGCATATAAAGCCCTACAAGTAAAGATTAAAAAAAAAAGATCATAAGAAAACCTGTGACATTGTCAATGTGTCCAATCCCTATTCAGCAGAGACTTATAGGATAGACAAAATCAAAACCATCTTATAGCCTTTGCTCAAGCATTCAGATTCTGGAAGGTGGGTTCTCTTGTTTTGGTTCAAGTCCAAGTTTGGTTGTTTTTATTTCATTCACAATTGTTTGTGAGCTGATTGGATTTGCTGGGTTTATCTATCAATGAGCTGTGGGCTGGAATCCTCTTATTTAGAGTCAATCAGGACCTGTTGGGTAGGCTTTTGTATTTAAAAGTCAATTTTTGTTAACTGTATTTGGAATAAATGTTCTTCTAAGTGATACAACATAACTCTTCAAATTGCTGAACTAAAGTAACTTGGGATTACAGTGATGTTGAACACTGTGTCACTGGTGTGTCAAATGCCATAATGGTTACCCATAGTGAACAGTGTTTGATGGAGTTCTCAGATCAAGGCAAGCTTGGAAGCAGGAGTGGCATTCACTTCTTAAACAACATGCTTCTAGAAACGCTATGAAAAAAGAGAAATGATAGTAGTCAAAGAACAAGGTTCAGGTCTTTTGCTCATAGGGACACTATGAGTCATACTCAAGTCAGCAGCGTTTAACAACAACAATAGCAAAGTATCAGATATTAACTAATTTAAAAGTGAATTTAAGTATTTTTCAAAGTAGTTAAAAAAAACCCTCAAAATCATTCAGCTTGTGTAGTATTTAAATAATTTAAAAATAGAAAAAAGAGAAAAACTTATTGTAGAAAAGACACTATTGTTAAGAGACTTGTGACTGTGAAAGTGAAGTCAAAGACTATCCAAACAAATAAGTTTATTTATTATTTTTATCAAGATACCTTGGAATTGATTCTATTTTAAAGAAACCTCTCTTTCAATACTGACTTTTAGCTGAATCTTCAGCATGTTTCTGAGTCTGTAAATTACACAGAAGAATTCCCATCTTTCTCCCTTGGAGTCACTGGTGGCTTCAAACAATCCCAGAGGCACTTTTCCAAGCATAGCGTATATCTGTCTAGTGATTAGTCCCTCTGGATAGTATGTCCAAAGTTTGTTAGAGGACGTGTTATTATCCTTTTTTCTAAAAACACTTTTGGCTCTGCTTCCTCAATTTTAGAATTGTTCATTCTTCTGATTGTCTGTGACATGTACAGTAGTTTTTGTCAGCATGGCAATTAAACTAAATCAATAATTTTTCAGTCTCCTTTTTCATTGACGAGCTTTCACAAGAACATGAGACAATTGAAACAACTAATTATTTAAGAATTCTAAATTACTTAAATATTGAGAATCTATCTCCTCGTCGTGCATGAAATAAGGCCCCAGGAATAGATGGTATACCAATTGACGTATTTCAGCTAACAGATGCTGCCCTGGTTGTGCTCACCAAGTTGTGCCAAGAAATATGGAGAACAACCATTTGGCCAACTGACTGGAAGATATAAATAT
>NW_006399784.1:2154436-2163244 GCF_000299155.1 Elephantulus edwardii | reverse complement strand
AGATGGATCTTAGCTGAAAGCAGAGAATACCAGAAGAATTTCTCTCTGTGTTTCATTGATTATGCAAAGGCATTTGACTGTGCGGAACATAACAAACTGTGGCTGACTCTGAGAAGAATGGGAATCCCAGAACATTTAATTGTGCTAATGCGAAACCTATGCTTGGACCAACAGGCAGTCGTCAGAATAGAGCAGGGTAATACTGCATGGTTCAAAATTGGGAAGGGTGTGCGCCAGGGATGTGTTCTATCTCCATACCTTTTCAACCTGTATGCAGAGCAGATTATCCAAGATGCTGAGCTCTATGAGGAGAAGGGTGGCATTAGGATTGGTGGAAGATCTATCAACAATCTGTGTTATGCGGATGACACAACGCTGCTTGCTGAAACTGAGGAGTACCTCATGAACTTACTGTCGAGGGTCAAGGACTGCAGCCTTCAGTATGGACTGAGCCTCAATGTCAAGAAGACAAAAATTCTCACCACTGGACCAATTGGTAGCATCAGGATGGATGACGAAGAGATTGAGATTGTTCACAGCTTCAGTTTGCTCAGCTTCACAGTCAACACTCTTGACACCAGCAGCCAGGAAATAAAAAAATGTATTGCGATGGGAAAGTCTGCTGTTAGGGACCTCTCTAAAGTACTCAAGAGCAACGGTGTCTGAGACTAAGTTCTGCCTGATACAGGCCGTGGTTTCTGCAATCACTTGTTATGCATCAGAGAGTTGGACAATGACTAGGGAGGATAGAAGGACAATTGACACCTTTAAGTTGTGGTGCCTGAGAAGAGTATTGAATGTACCATGGACTGCCAAGAAAACCAACAGATTCATCCTAGAGAGGGTCAAACCAGGCTACTCCTTGGAAGCAAGGATTCTGGGGCTTCGTCTGACATACTTTGGACATGTTGTAAGGAGAGACAGGTCTTTAGAGAGGGACATCATACTGGGTAGAGTAGAGGGACAGCGCAGGAGGGGAAGACCCTCTATGAGTTGGATTGATTCAGTGACTGGGGTAATCGGGATGGTGTGTCAGAGGCAATGCGATTGGCACAGGATAGAGCATGGCTTAGGGCTGTTGTACATAGGGTCGCTATGAGTTGCAAATGACTCGACGGCACATAACAACAACAACAACAAAAAAAACATCTCCTCGTCATTTTCACTATTCAAGTAAATGTTATAGATTGTTCTAAAGAGCAATCTGATATCATTGTTATTGAACGTAAGGGGTTCTTTCTATACTCAACTGCCAATAAGACAGAGGGATTGCAATATCCATTAGTACTTTATTACAGATCTGGGAGAAAGCAGTGAAATCCTTCTCAGAGACTGCCTCTCCATCTGGGAGAAGTCATTAGACATTTATAATAGGGTTAGACACAAACTCACTCAACAATGAACCTTGGTTGGTAAAATCAAATAATTTCCACATCTGAACAAACCCAATTCACACAAAGATATCAGTAAACAGGCAAGCTACAAAAGAGTTAACACATGACTGATGAAAAAGAGGCCCTGAAAAGATAAAGGCACACCTTCCCTCTTGGCTAACAGGCAGATTAAGATACAATTTACATGTGACTGGGAAAAACCTTTCAAAGAGGTAAAGGCTGATCTAGGAAAGATACATTTCCTCTCCTGGTAAACAGACCTCTTAAACTAAGAATTCTGAGGCAAAGTAACCAGTTTTGTAGGCTGAAGAAAACTGATGTTAGTGTTAGTTTTATAACTGATAGATATATATTTAGAGAAATCTGAACATATTAATATCACCCCATCATCAATATTTTTGTTCATATTTTAACTACATATACCAGGTAAACAAATTGATCATTCTGTCAACTTAAAATATAAGCATCTGAAAATATTACTGATCTTGTGCATTACTCAGTTATTTAAAATAATGCTAATCCATTATGAATAACATCAGTAATAATAATAGTATAAATAAAACTGCTAAATTTCAGTGTAAAACATCATACAATTTCAACTAAAAGAGGAACAGAGAGCCCTACACAGTTAGAAAATTTCAAGTAGTAAGATGAAGATTGAGAAATGATGAAAAAATGTGGAGATAACTAATTACTTTCCAGAATCCATTTAAATTCCTAAAGACTTTTTATTTTTTTTCAGGAGAAACTGCCTTAGTGATTTACCTAGAGTTCTCTGTGACTACACGATTTAACTTAAGAAAATTTCACCAACTCTAGATTATTTGAGCAAGTTAGATATTATTAATTATTTTCTTGTTTTATAAAAATATCTCAATCATTCTCAGACTCCTAACTTCAGTACTATCTTCTCATTTTTACCAGGCAAATTTTGCTGTGTGATTTTTCTTCTTCTTAAATCCTTATTATGAGGTAAAAAAGGCCACAGAGAACCAGATGAAGTGAAACAAATGAGTTTATTACCAGCTTTCACGCAAAAATCTGCAGTCCCAATCCAGAGGGAGACAGTAGGAATAGGAAGTTGCAAATAAGGAAGTCTGAGGCAAATTTTTATAAGGAGGGGTTGGGGGTACGGTCATCAGCTCAATGATTAATTCTCTGTGGAGGTGCTGATTGGGTGTTTTCTGTAAGTTCCCAGATAAGGAGTTACTCAGTCTCTTTAGGTGGATGGTGTCATTGCTGAGGGTTAAGCAGGATGTGTCCAGTGGTCATGCTCTCTTCTGATTGGCCATAGTCATCTTATATTTACATCTTACATCTGATTGGAATGTCTCCCAGAATGTGTGGTCAACATGGAGTGTTGCCCAGCTCTCAGGTGGCCTTTCACTTATCTCTACGTTAAAAACTGTTCTTACTAGTATTTAAGAAAAAAGAAACTATTACCTTCTTACTCCCTAATATGATTGCTCTCTATATGAAGTCTCAGTTTGTATTTTATTTAATTTCTGTATAACATTAAATCACTTGTGCTTTCTGTGTTCACACATATCTTATTGCAAAAATAATATTTGTGTCAAATGCCTTAGATTTCAGTTAATTATTTCATATGTATATGTTTTCATATTGCGTGTTCCTTCATACTGTTAAAATTTACAGAGCTCATTTTTACAGGCTGTGCATAAATGTTACCAAAAAGTACAAGTCTTTTTAAATCAAGAACTCTTTAAAAATATAATAATTCGTAGACTACCTGTACCTCTTTATATGATGCAGATTTCACATTAAGTGTATGTTCCTTTACTTTGCGTAACTGTGCACACTTTCATTTTTTTCACTCACTTCTATTTTCTTATGTTGAATCTTACACATTTGCTAACATATACACTGTGTCAAAAGTACCTTATTAGAAATACTATTTTATCATGTTAACATTTCCCCTCTTTCTTTAATAGTTACAATATTTAAAATAAATATTTTTATTTTATTTCTCTCATATATTTTTTTCTCTGTTAAATAATTTAACAAAAATACATTTTCCCTACCATGATCTTTGGAAGCAGGTGTGGCATCCACTTCCATAAATAGCTTGCCTCGGGAAACCCTACCAACATGGAGAAAGGATGAAAGTCACTGTCCAGGACTTTCCTTCGTAGGGTTGCTATGAATCGCCTATGACTCGATGGTACTTAACAACAGTAGTGACCATGATCTAGATGTTATGCCTATGCTAGAGATAAAAACCAACCAACCAAACAAATACAAAATTTAAAAAAGAAAAGAAAAGAAAAGAAACTATATGGAGCATTGGTTTACATAGGGAGTTGAATCCAAAGGCAGTTTTTCTGATGGTTCATGCACCAGTGACTCTGGGGAAAATAGATGAGCAATATCCTTCATTGTCATTTATTGTCTAAGATAGCTAGCTGATGTTCAGCTATTAGTTGGTTCAACTAAATGACAGTAAGATGTGAAAGCAATATACATTCCCCAAGGAAAAACACAATTTAGTAGAAAGGCTAATAAGGTCATAGGTAACTCTTCGAAATATTATTTTTGTAACTCATCATAAGTTTCCACTATATTAGTTTTGCAAGGAGCTCTTTTGTTTCAGTGTTGACTAGTACAAACAGAAGTTTGAAAAAGAATGAAGTAAATCATAGAAGCAAGCTAGAATTGACATATCTCGTTTATGAGATTTTTAAGACAGAAAAGATCTAGCAAAGACTGTTAAAAGACGACTGGCTCTTTAAGCAGATTTTGATTTCAACCATACCATAATTTTAAAAACAGAAATTTATATGCTTAAATTTTAATGGCTTTCGAGTAGACCCTATTCATATGTACCACTGGTGGGAGATATTATCGTATTAATAAGTAGGTAAATTGGATTTTCTTGGTAGTTGAGAAAATAATCTAATGTTGTTGTTGTTGTTATGTGTCTGCGACACGTAGCAACCCTATGTACAGCAGCTCTGAAGCCTGGCCTGTCCTGAACCAGTATCACTGATTTCCCTGTTTTCCCAATCACTGTCTAAATCCATCTCATTTGGGGTCTTTCTCTACTGTACTGTCCCTCCAATCTCCTGAGCATGATGCTCTTCTCCAAGGGTTGATCCCTTCTAGGCCTGTGCCAAAGGATATGATTGAGAGGGTCATAAGACTCCATTATGTGCCTGGTCTCCATCTTAAGCCTGACCTGGGCCTAACACTAAAAAGTCATCAATTCTAGAGAGAGGCCGTAAAAATTCTTCACCCAAGAGATAGTCAATCAGGAGAGAAAGCAGCCACAGAATAGAAAGGTTTATCTCGAAGTTAGCCATCTGTACCTGATGTACTTATAAGGTTTAAAATTGCTTGGTTGCTGTGATGCTGAAGCCTGTGACAGTGATGTGCCAGTCGTGGTAATGGGCACCCATGGTGGACAGTGTTGGCTGGACAGTTCCTGACTAAATCAAGGCTGGAAGCAGGAGCAGCATCCACTTCTGAAATGGCTTGCCTCTGGAAACTCTATGTACGAACAGTGCTCAGGCCGTTCATTCGTAGGGTCACTATGAGTCGTCTACAACTCGATGGCATCAAACACCACCACCAACAACCAATCCTGAGGCTTAACGTATGTAACACAAGAATGTACTCACAAGAAAGTGACACAAGAAAGTGTGTATGTCAAAAGAGTGTGGGCTGTTGGCCACTTAGATATGAGCCAAACACAAACTGGCACATGTATCTATTTACTTCGACCATCAATTGTATTCCCAATTACCTCATCCTGGTCAAATAGCCCTATTTTGACCCATAAAATGGCCTGTGTGTCTGCACCCAGGTCGCCGCCATTTTCTATTGAATGCTGGAAGTTGTTCTGCCCCATAAAGCACTCTTGCTGTTTGCTTGCTTGAGTCAGTGGTGTTTTGGTCAGCAATTTACTGACCTAACAGTGATACGGAGTTTAAAAATCCTAGCCTCCAAGCAGAAAATTGGTTTCACCCTCTGCAAGACAAACCTATTTGTTTTAGAATAGTGTGAAACAAAATATTTATAAACTTTGTAAGCAAACTTCTTAAAAATAATCATGTGAAATAGAATGTATATGAATGATTATATGAAACACAATGTACATGAAAGTTTGCATAAGAAACATAATGAATATAAATAAAATATAATGTAAAGGTATTATTATAGATAAATCAATTTTTTTAAGAGGCTAAAAATCTTCCATAAACTGGAAACTATCTATCCTTTCTGGAAATACAGGCTCCATTCAAGCCTTATTAATTATCCTCATTCAAGCCTTATCAATTATCCTGTGGAAAAAACAAAATGAATGGTGCCACGCACAAAAAATAAGGCATCATAATAAAAATATAATTGGAAACCATCTTACCCTAAGAAAAATAAATATGTTGCCTAAGTTGAAGTTGATGGTGTTGATATCCTGTCTAAAGTATTACTCTCTTCTCATATATTTACATAGTTATGAATCTTAAATTAATAGTTTAGAGAATAGATTGATTATCTATATAATCTCAACTGATAATAATAAATCATAATTTAAAGTATATTACATATTACTTATGTGAAACCTAATCTTAGACCAGGAAATAATGTTCAGAATAGAGCAGAGAATCACTACATGGTTCAAAATCAGGAAAGGAGTGCATCAGGGATGCATCCTGTCTCCATACCTTTTTAATTTGTATGTAAAACAGATCATTTGGGAAGCCAGGCTTTATGAGGAGGAATATGGCATCAGGATTGAAGGAAGACTCATCAACAACCTATATTATGCAGATGATACAATCCTGATTGTTGAAATGAAAGAAGATTTGAAGTGCTTGCTGCAGAAGGTCAAGGAGATAGTCTTCAATATGTATTGAAGATTAACATCAAGAAGCCAAAGATTCTCACCACTGGACAAATTGGCAGCACCATGATAGATGGAGAAGAGATTGAGGTCGTTAACAATTACAGCTTGCTCAGCTCCATAGTCAACACTCTTAACACCAGCAGTCAGGAAATCAAAAGACAAATTTTATTGTGAAAATCTACTGTCAAGGACCTCTTCAAAGAACTAAAAAGCAACAATGTCCATCTTGAGACTAAGGTGCTCCTAATTCAGGTCATTGCTTTGCACTTGTTTGTTATGCTTCAGAGAGCTGGACAGTAACTAAGGATGACAGAAGAATTGATGATTTGTAATTGTGGTACTGAAGAAGAGTCTTGAACATATCATGGACTGCCAAGAAAAGTAGTTCTGACTTGAGAGGGTGAAAGCAAGTTTCTCCTTGGAGGCTAAGATTTTTAAGCTCTGTATCTATCATATACTTTGGACATGTGGCCAGAAGAGATTGGTCTTTGGAGAAGGGCATTGTGCTTGGAAAGGTGGAGGGTTAGTGCAGGAGAGGAAGACCCTGGGTGAGATGGATTGATACAGTGACAGGGACAATGGAGGCTGGTGTGTCAGAGTTAGTGAGCCTGACTTAGGACAGGGAAGGGTTCAGAGTTGCTCTACACAAGGTTGCTATGGGTTGCAGGTGACTTGACAGCACATAACAACAGCAACAATATGAAGTAGAAGGAATAATCCATTTTGTATACTAGAAAGTCCAATCATAGAGGAAAGGGGATATAATTAAAAGTAAATAGTGGCAAAAGTGAAACCTTCTTTTTCTAACTCTAGAAAAAATCAAAACACAACTTCATAAAATAGCAAATATATGACACTACTGATATGAAAATCAAGAAATGTTTGTGTAAGGGTTGTAGTCCTTCTTCATACCTATTCATTATGTTGTTGTTGTCATTGTTGTTGTTAAGTGTCGTCAAGTTGTAGGCAACTCATAGCAACCCTATAACGAAAGACCTGAATACTAGTATAACTTTCATCCTTTTTCCAAGTTCGTAGAGTTTCTAGAGGCAATCTCTTTCAGAAGTGAATGCTATTCCTGCTTCCATGCTTGTTTTAATCAGTATGTATGTTAAGTAAATCTTCAAGAAGCTCTATTTAATGAAGAAGAATGTGACATTACTATTGTAAGAAGACTACACAACAACATGTGTTATGCTGATGAAATTACCTTGTTTGCTGAAAGCTAGAAGGACTTGGGACACTTACTACAGAAGATCAATGACTACTGTAATTAAGAATTACATCTCAACATCAAAAAACCAAAAATCCTTACCACAGGATCAATAAGCAACATCATACTTGTTGTTGTTATTGTTAAGTGTCGTCGGGTCGCAGGCGACTCATAGCGACTCTATGAAGGAGAGTCCTTGATGCTTGGGTTCCTTTCATCCTCTCTCCAGGTTCATAGGGTTTCCAGAGACAAGGTATTATGGAAGTGGATGCCACTCCTCCTTCCAAACATCGTACTAGATTGAGAAAATATAAAAATTTGAAGTGATTTTATCTTACTCGTACCCACAATCAACATCATTGCTGCCAAGAGTCAGGAGATCCTGATACATATGTTGTTGTTATGTGCTATTGAGTTGCCTGGAACTGATAGCCATCCTATGCACCCTAGCTCTGAGCCCTTCCCTATCCTGAGACTGTATCACTAACTCTGACACACCTAAGTCTATTACCCCACTTACTATGTCAATCCATCTCATCTGAGGTCTTCCTCTCCTGCACTATTCCTCCATACTTTCAAGTATTATGTCTTTCTCCTAGAACTGGTCTCTCCTAGTCACTTGGCCGAAGTATTTATGATAGAGCTTCAACATCCTTGTCTCCAAGGAGAAATTCGATTCACCCTTTCCATGACAGACATGTTTATTCTCTTGGGGGTCAATGTTATGTTCAACACTCTCCTCTGGTACTACAAGTCAAAGGAATAAATTCTTCTATTCTTTATTTTTAAATTTTTTTCTTCTGTCATTCTTAGACATTGTCCTGCTCTCTACTGCATAAAAAGTAATTGTGAAGATCATGGTCTGGATCAGGCACACCTTAGTCTCTAGACGGACATCATTGTTCTTTAATACTTTGGAAAGGACTTCCCCAATGTGGTGTTTCTTTTGATTTCCTGACTGCTGGTGCCAAGAGTGTTGATTTTGGAACCAAGCAAGCTGAAATTGTTAATAACCTCAATTTTCTCCATCCATCATGATGCTGCCCATTGGCCCAGGATATACATATTGTTATTGTTGTTATGTACCACTGAGTCGCCTATGACTCATAGTGACCTTATGCACTATAGCCCTAAAGCCTGCTTTATCCCATGACAACCTTATTGTCTCTGACACACTGATCTCCATTACTCAATTCACTGAATCAATCCACCTCATTAAGGGTCTTCTTCTCCTGTGCTGTCCCTCCACTCTCCCAAGCATGATGGCTTTCTCCAAAGACTGATATCATCTTGCAATATGTCCAAAGTATGTCTGACGAAGCTTCAGAATCTTTTCC
>NW_006399784.1:2152676-2154156 GCF_000299155.1 Elephantulus edwardii | reverse complement strand
TATCCCACGATTTTCAGAAGAACAAGCAGATATACCTTGAAGAAAGTCCAAGTATAGTACTCCTTAGAGTCAAAACTGGTGACTCTTCATCTCATATCTTTTGAGTGTGTTGCTAGACAAGGGTTTTTGTTGGGAAAATACATTATACTTGGAAAAATGCAGAGTCAGTGAAAGAGGGAAAGATCCTAAATTATTTGGACTGATAGAGTGAGAATGATGTTAAGTGTGTCAAGGATAATAAGGATGGCACAGGATAGGAAAGGGTTCAGATCTGTTGTTCACAGGGTCTCAATGAATCATCTTGACTCCATGGCAGCCCCTAATAAAAACAACAGTTTAAATGAAATATTTAGAAGATAATGTAAATAATTTAAAGATTATTTGTAGTTACTATGGACATAAGAAAAGGTCATGAGAAGGATGTAATGCTTATGAGATACATATCTTCTATTAAGAATGATGGAAAAAAATTTGGAATACATGAGGCTGACAGCTAAACAACAATTAATTTCACTAAACTACTGTTGTTGCTCTTGTGAGGTGTCATTAAAGCAACAACTTACAACTTACAGTGAATCAGTCTCAGTTTTGCCTTATCCTATGCTAACCTCCTCATCCCTGATATACTTGATATTGGTGTTCCTGTCACTGTGTCAATTTATCTTATTGCTAAATTCTTTTCTTTTCCTCATCCTCCACATTTCCAAGCATGATGTACTTCTCCAAGGATCATTCCCTCCCAACAGCATGCTCAAAATATTTAAGACAAAACTGCTTTATCATCCATGCCTCCAAGGACTACATTGACTGCACTTTCTCCAGAATATGTTTGTTCTCTTAGCAGTCCGTGGGATATCCAATACTCTTCTATAAAACCACAACTAAGAGGCATCAGTTAGTCTTCTATCATTGCACAACTTTCAGATGCCTAGCAATTGATTGAAATAACCATGACTTGAATAAAATGAGCTTTAGTTTTTAAACTCACATCATTGTCCCTTAACAACTTAAAGAGGTCTTTGAAAGCAGATTTACACAATGAAATATGTCCTTTGAGTTCTTGATTGCAGTGCCAATGATTTTGATTCTGGTAGCCAGTGGCAAGAAGCTGCACTGCAATCCCAAAGGCAAGTAGTTTGAGGCCAATGGCTGCTCTGCGGAAGAGTGTTGAGTAATATTCTTTCCTGTGATTAACTGCCTCAGAAAACCTGCTTGAGAATCAGCTATGGGGTGGTTCTGACTCAACAGTACACAACAGCAACAACAAACAAGTAAAATGAAATCATTGACAACTTCATCTTCTTCAAAAATGGGTATCAGAGAAGTCTCTGAAAATTACACTACAATATTGAGACATCAAAATGGGCGAGGATATAGTAAAGTAAAATAGTTGGACTGAAGATATTGCAGGGTGGCATGAGAAGATAAATTATTATAAAGATATGTACAAAGAAATTGAGTCAGAAAATATAGAAGTCAC
>NW_006399784.1:2150659-2152031 GCF_000299155.1 Elephantulus edwardii | reverse complement strand
AGGGAAGTAATCGTGTCAGATGGATCTTGATTGAAAGCAGAGAATACCAAAAGGAATTATTACTAATCTATTGTATTACTAAACTATGATTGCCATCAAATTGAGCAGGCCTCATAGCAACAGTATGAACAAAAGACCTTAACCCTTTCCATAACTATTATGATTTCTCTAAGTTCATGGAGTTTCCAGAAGCATGTTGTGTAGGAAGTAGATGCCAGTCCTGCTTCCAAATCTGTCTTAATCTGGAAGCTCCACCAAACACTGTCCATCATGGGTAAACATTATGGCATTTCACATGTCAATGGCACAGGGTTCAGCATCACAGCAACTACAGTTTACCTCAATACAGCAAATTGACAAATCAGTGCTATACCACTTAGAAGAATGTCTGTCCAAACTTTAATAACACTAGGCTCCAGGGGCTGCAGTCCCAAGGGTTTAACCAAATTTTAAATACAAAGGTGCTCCACAGGTCATGTTGGATCTAAACTAGAGGCTTAAACAAAACAAACCAGCAAAAAACAAACAAACAAAAAAAAACCCACAAGACAAACCCCAAATATTCCACACCTATCCTCAAACAAAACAAGAGAGCCCACTTTTCAGATTCCAATCTTCACCCAATCTGCCAACTGAAGACAAGAACCTGACCTTAAATACAAAAGTGCTCCACAAGATCATGTTGACTCTAAACAAGAGGCTTAGATAGAAAAACAACCAAATATTCCACACCTATCCTCAACCAAAACAAGAGAATACACCTTTCAGAATCCAACCACTTTACCCAATCTGCAAATTGGACATATAACTTACCATAGCTGAAATGAAAAGGAGATATGTGATAAATATTTACAATTGAATTTAGTAATAATGTCTTTCTTTAAAATAATTGGTTTGCTTACGAAGTTTATATATACTGTGTTTCATGCTATTCTTCATTCAAATTGTTTTTGATACACTCATTCAGATACATTATGTTTTACAAAGTTAATTGTAGATGTAAATATTGTTTAAACCACAACTGTTTTGTGAATATATATATATATACTACAAACATATATGTAGTTGCGTTTCACTGAGTAGAAACTATCCCATAGCTGACCTTCCACTGGGCTTCAGAGGCAGTGACTCTCAAGTGAGGAGATGGCTTATCTTTCTCCAGTGTAGCAGCTGTTGGATTTTAACCATGTGTCTTTGGAAATGCTGTGCAGATTCTTACCACCAGGCCACCTAAGCTACATATATGCATATATTTATCATATATATCCCTACATAGTTATCATCTAATAAAATATATATGTATCATATATGTCCCAGAACAGAGCAAGGGAACACTGCATGGTTCAAAATTGGGAAGGGCGTATGCCAGGGA
>NW_006399784.1:2143876-2149689 GCF_000299155.1 Elephantulus edwardii | reverse complement strand
AGCAGTTACCATGTCAATCCACCTAGTAGATGGTTTTCCTTTTCCTCTCCAACCCTGTACCTTTCGCAGCATCATGTCCTTTTCCAAGGAATATCCCCTCTTAACAACATGCTCAAAGTATGAAAATACAATTAGAATAGGATATAAGCCCCAAAATACTAGAGGCATATATAAATGAGAGCTCAGTGGTAACTCACATTTTGGCACACTCACTTTCTAGTTGCACTGCAACTGATGGTCTAAAATGTTGACCAGTTTATGAATCATCGGCCTGCTTTATGTATAGTTGTATATGTCATTCCTTCTAAGGGTCTGAGCCTCTATGAGACATTTGAACAAACCACCAAACCCAAGGGACATAAGGAGTGGGGGAACTGAACCAAACCAAGGAGGAACTGTTAATGTTGGAAATCATGGAGTTATACAGTTATTGTTATTATGTGCCGTCGAGTCGCTTGCGACTCATAGTGACCCTATGTACAACAGCTCTAAACTCTGCTCTCCTGTGCCAATCTCATTGTCTCCAACACACTCATCCCGATTACCCCAATCACCGAATCAATCCACCTTCCAGTGGGCCTGCGCCTGCCTTCCACCCTCCCAAGCATGATGTCCTTCTCCAAGGACCGGTCCCTCCTTACAACATGACCAAAGTATGTCAGACAAAGTCTCAGAATCCTTGCCTCCAAGGAGCAGTCCACTTTAACCCTCTCCAGGATGAATCTGTTTTCCTAGCAGTCCATGGTACCCTCAGCACTCTTATCTAACACTAAAGTTCAAAAGCATCAATTCTCCTTCTATCCTCCCTGGTCATTGTCCAGCTCTCTGATGCATAACAAGTGATTGCAAAGACCATGGCCTGTATCAGCTGCACCTTAGTCTCCAGAGTGACACCATTGCTCTTCAATAACCTGGAGAGGTCCCCAAAAGCAGACTTTCCCATAGCAATACATCCTTTAATTTCCTGGCTGCTGGTGCCAAGAGTGTTGATTGTGGAGCCGAGCAGACTAAAGCTGTGCACAAACTCAATCTCTTCACCATCCATCCTGATGCTGCCAATTGGTCCAGCGGTGAGAATCTTCATCTTCTTGACATTGAGCCTCAATCCATGAAGGCTGCAGTCCCTGACCCTCAGCAGCAAGCGCTTCAGGTCCTCCTCAATTTCAGAAAGCAGGGTTGTGTCATATGCATAACACAGATTATTGATAGCTCTTCCACCAATCCTGATGCTGTGTTTCTCCTCATAGAGACCAGCCTCCCAGATAATCTGTTCTGCATACAGGTTGAAAAGGTATGGAGACAGGACACATCCCTGGCATATGCCCTTCCCAATTTTGAACCATGCAGTGTTCCCTTGCTCTGTTCTGACAACTGCCTCTTGGCTCATGTACAAGTTTTGCATTACCATGATCAAGTGTTCTGGGATTCCCATTATTTTCAGAGTCAGCCATAGTTTGTTATGGTCCATACAAGTCAAACACCTGTCCAGAATCAATAAAAAACAGATAGATATTCCTTTGGTACTCCCTGCTTTCAGCCAAGATCCACTTAACATTAGCTACAATATCCCTTTGGGACACCACTGAATTTCCATTTTTTTGTCACTGGTCTGCTACTAATCTCAGCTGAATAAATCATGAATCATGAATGAAATATCTATTTCTATCTATCTATCTATCTATCTATCTATCTATCTATCTATCTATCTATCAATTGATCATGACTTTTACAAGAGTTTACAGAAAAATTGGATTTTCATTTATTAATATATGCTTAAAATTATCCAAAACGACTGGAACAGCACATCAACAGAACTGCGAGATGGCAGTCTGGATTTAAAAGAGGCTGTGGTACTTGGAATATTATAGCTAATATTATATAGATCTTCAGTGAAAGCAGAGAACACCAGAAGAATATCTATCCATGTTTCATTGGCTATGCAAAGACATTGTTTTGTTGTATTGTATTGTTGTGGATCACAACAAACTATGGCTAAGTGTGAGAAGAATGAAAATTGCAGAACATTTGATTTTGCTTATGTGAAACCTATACTTGGACCAGGAGCAGTCATCATAACAGAGGAAGTAAATACTGCATGGTTCAAAATCGTGAATAGAGTATGCCAGGGATATATCTTATCTTAATATTTTTTCAATCTATATTGGGAACAGATCATCAAGGAGACAGGGCTCTATGAGGAGAAGTGTGGCATCAGGATTGGAGAAAGACTCATCAACAACCTGCTTTATGCAGATGACACAGCCCTGATTGCTTAAACGAAGAGGATGTGAAGTGCTTGCTGCAGAAGGTCAAGAACTGCAGCATTCAATATGGATAGAAGCTAAACATAAAAAAAAACAACAACAACAAAAATTCTCAGCACTGGGCTGATCAATAGATGGTGAAGTGATTTAAATTGTTAACAGGTTTAGTCTGCTGGCTCCACAACCAACTCTCTTGGTACCAGCAGCCAAGAAATCAAAAGTTTCATTGTATTATAAAAGTCTGCTGTAAGAGACTTCTCTAGAATATTGAAGAGCAACGATTTCAGTCTGGAGACTAAGGTGTGCTGAGATCCAGTCCGTAGTCTTTTCAGTTATTTCCTGTGCATCACAAATGACTACGGACAATGATTAGGGATGATACAAAGAGAATTGATGGATGCTTTTGAGCTGTGGTGCTGGAAAAGGGTATTGAATGGACTACTAGGAGAAAAAAATAGGTTTGTCCTAGAGAGGGTCAAACCAGGCTGCTGCATGGAGGCAATTGTTTTGGAGCTTTATCTGACATATTTTGAGCATGTTGCAAGGAGGTATCTATCTATCTATCTATCTATCTATCTATCTATCTTCTATCTATCTATCTATCTATCTATCTATCTATCTATCTATCTATCTTCTTCATATCAATAGATACATTGTTGTTGTTCAGTACTGTCTACTTTGAACCAACTCCTAACTGATCCTCTGGCAGGTTTTCAGAGGACGTTAATCACTGGGAGAGATGGCCCATCTTTTTCCTGCAGAGCAGCTGGTGGCCTCAAACTGCTTGCCTTCAGGACTGCAGTAAAGCTTCTTGCCACTAGGCCACCAGAACTCCCTAGATACATAGATAGGTGATATAGATAGATAGATAGATAGATAGATAGATAGATAGATAGATAGATAGATAATAGATAGATAGATAGATGATAGATGAATGTAAGTGATATATTGAAATATTTCTTATAAATATCTTAGAATAGTAAGGACTTGTTCTTCCAACACAAAAGTATAAGGTTTGAATCCAAGAGCTTCTCCACAGAATAAAGATGAACAATCCCCTCCTTTGTGATTTGTTACATCTGAAATCCCACTGGAGAATTAGCTATGAGTTGATTCCAATTTGTTGTTATACAACAATGACTAAAATTATCTTACTGTCCTTGAATTAGAACCAATTCATAACTGACACATCCCCTACCCTCGCAGTGGATTTTCAGAGGCTATAAATTACACAAGAGGAGATTGCTCATTTTTCTCCTGCAGAGCAAATGGTGGATTTAAGTCTTTTGGTTTAAGTCAACTTTTGGTTGACAGCACAACTCCTTAACCCTAGGCCACCAGAGCTCCCTACTATGTACACAATATGCACTAGTAGGGGGTATTGTCTTCTCAGGAAACATATAATTATATTTTCTTGACAGCTGAGAAAGTTACATAATAGGAGCCACAATGTAAAAAGTCAAACAGTGGCCATAGTTTCAATATAAATGAGATAAATAGTCTAGATCCAAGCATAATATTAACAAGGCTGAAAAAATTTCAGCTTGAGCTGGGGACTGAATAACTTCTTTAGAAAGAACGTCTTTTCAATCATTTGCTGCCTTACGGAATGGCAAACTTAATAGTGACACAGTCTCTAGTATTTTAGTATATTTAAGAGAAACTGCCACAGGCTATGCTATTAGAAATTCTGAGATTAATATTATTCACAATTTATCATTGAGTAACCCTAAAAGGACAAAATAAGAGTAAGGATTCTAAACATATTATAGAGTAACTCTATGGAATTCTTCTAGTGGTGGGAGAGGTGGAGAAATTCTGCAGTAAAGAAACTTTAAGAAATTCTGTCTTATTTAGTTCTGTTCACTGGTTTTCTTGTTACACCAGGTTAACTTATGGAATTGTTCAGTGTGGAACCAGAGAAACGTGGATCTTTATCCCACATATATATATTCAGGATATTGTACATGACTTACTAAGCTATCTGACACCTTGGCTAATTTCCTAACTTGGAGACACTATCTCCTTCTTATTGACTCCCTAGATATACAGTTTGATAGAAATCACAGCCCCAAGCAGTGATTATCTTGAGCTATTTTGCAGCCTTCTTTCATGGACATAAGATTAATGCATTTCACATAGTAAAACTAGCTTAGGTTCTTTTAACTCAGGGAGACATTTTAATTCTCAATTACTCCAAAGAAAAATGACCCTTTTTTGGCCACCTTTTAATTTTTTGCCTTAAGTCTTAGAATCATCTTGGCCTTAGGCATAACCTTACGTTTTTGAGATTCTGTTTCATTTAAGACTTACTAGGAAGTTTATCTTATTTTTAAAATATAGCCTTCTGTCTCTCTCTCTCTCTCTCTCTCTCTCTCTCTCTCTCTCTCTCTCTCTCCTTCTTTCTTTCTTTCTATTACAAAATACTGAGAGGAAGTAGACATTTTAAAGCACAATTTTAACAGTATTTGGACAAAAACTCTTACATGCTTTTCTAATTAATACATAACTAAAAACATCATTTTTTTTTCTTTTTGATCTTCAAATGCTTTACATTTGGAAGGGCATTTTTAGATAATTCACCTTACCTTTATAAACTATATATAGCATAGTTTTTGGGGAAATGGTGTGTTAAAGTAGATTTCAATAAATGAGAAAAAAAACATATATTCAACACAGTGTGTAATAATATGTATAATATTAAAAATATTAATATATTGTATAAAGTTTGTTTCCACAATTTTATTAGCATTATGAGTCAGTGGTTAAGCATTTAAAAAATTAAACATGCCCTGAAGCAAACACTGCTGTTTCCATTTTCTTCTTCCTTAGTAAAATGACACTGATGTGGTACTGGATATCAATATGCTGAGGTAGAAAACTTTATGCTATAGCTACAGGCATTCTTGCAGGTAGTTGTGGCAAAGTGACAAAATTCTGAAGTTCTGAACATTGAGATATAAGCATCAATCTCTAGATTAAGGATTTGGGGAAGTATATAGAATATATATACACTTCCCTGATTAAAAAAGTCATTCACTAACTTTATACCATTCACCCTTTCCTCTTCTTAATGTCTAATAAAGAGGTTCAGTACCTATGTTGTTGCTAACCTTACATAACCATAGAGATTAAAGACACAGAAACGAGCCTAGAACTTACAGCAACAATTTTAGGCCTATAACTCCCATCTTCTAACTACTTATAACATGAAAAAAATATTAAAACCTATGTGCACTACTGTTCACCCTTTTAATCATCTTTCTGTTATAAGTAGCTGAACACTATCACGCTAAGTTTATATGACGACATAGTACATATACTACTAAGCGTTCATTCAGTATTTTTCTCTATATACATTAACCATATTATTGTAAGGAGAACCAAAATATGACTTTGAGTTCATCCCAGCTGAATTTCAGAACCATCTCAGGAACAGGTTTGAGGCCTTGAAGACTAGTGAGCTAAGACCTAATGAGTTGTGGGAGGATGTCAAATGTATCACCCAGGAAGAGTGCAAACGGTCATTACAAAGACAGAAGAGAAAAA
>NW_006399784.1:2135388-2142720 GCF_000299155.1 Elephantulus edwardii | reverse complement strand
CTGCAGAGGGTCAAGGACTGCAGCCTTCAGTATGGATTGAGGCTCAATGTCAAAGAAGACAAAGATTCTCACCACTGGACCAATTAGTAGCATCAGGATGGATATTGAAGAGCTTGAGATTGTTCACAGCTCCAGTTTGCTTGGCTCCACGGTTAACACTCTTGGCAACAGCATGCAGGAAATCAAAAAACGAATTGTGATGGGAATTTTGCTGTTAGGGATCTCTCTAAAGTACTCAAGAGCAACGGTGTCTCTCTGGAGACTAAGATGCGCCTGATACAGGCCATGGTCTTTGTAATCACTTGTTATGCATCAGAGAGTTGGACAATGACTAGCTAGGACAGAAGGAGAATTGATGCCTTTTAGCTGTGGTGCTGGAGAAGAGTATTGACTGTACCATAGACTGCCAAAAAAACAAACAGATTCATCCTAGAGAGGGTTAAACCAAGCTACGTTTTGGAGGCAAGGATTCTGGGGCTTCGTCTCTCATACTTTGCGCATGTTGCAAGGAGGGACAGATCCTTGAAGAGGGACATCATGCTTGGGACCGTGGAGGTACGGCACAAGAGGGAAAGACCCTCTATGAGATGGATTGATTTATGGACTGGGGTAATTGGGATGGATGTGTCAGAGACAGTGCGATTGGCACAGGATAGAGCAGGGTTTAGGGCTGTTGTACATAGGGTCTCTATGAGTCGTAAACGACTCGATGGCACATAGCAACAACAGCAACAATCATTAATTAATTGGAATGCTATACCTGGAAAAATAATAGATTCGCCAACCTATTTTATATGTACAATATATTGATAATATAGTCTATATAAAACTGGTGGATTGGTTGATGCTTGCTCAGGACCACAGTACTCTACTGAAAGACAATAAAGAACTGAATTTAATCGGCTACTGAAAAAAAAGAGTAAAAACTCAGGGCTTTTAGGATGCATGAAGGAAATTTCCATCTCCTTTATTTGGAAAGCATATGTTTCCAATCTCCCAGTTCTCCATGGAAGAAAGATGGGCAATCTCTTCCCATGTGGTTTATTGCTTCAGAAAACCCACTGGAGAATCAGCTATGGGTTCTATCTTTTAATTACTCATAATATGACAGTTAGCAATTGGTTGGTTCCAACTCAACCATACATAACAGCGATTACAACTACTACTTAGAAGCCAGATAGTATAGATCATAAAACTGCATACATAGAATGTATTTTGATTTGGAAGTACTCTCCCACTTAAGCATCATGGCAATTGCTCAGGAAAAAGAAGTGTTAATTAATTACTATGATGGTTCTTAATACATGAACTTTACTGGACAAAAATGAAATGCAAAATTTTAGTTGCGAAGATTGGATTTCTATAATTCCCATGACAAACAGTAGAGGAGAAGGGAAAAAATAAATTAAAATTTTAGGACATAAGATTTCTGGAAAGCTGATGCTATAGGTAGCCAGAAGACACAGAAGATAATTATGATCTACAAGAAGGCCATGATTTAACTGGGCAATAAAAAAAATAAAAAAAATTAAAAAAAATCTTAGCTAGAGTGGCACAGACACCAGTAGAGAGGTTAGGCATGATTCTTGTAGTCCAGACCATAGTCTTTCTGATTACTTGCTGTGCATATGAGAGTTGGACAATGAATAAGGATGACAGGAAAAGAATTAATACCTTTCAGCTGTAGTGTTGGAGAAGAGCACTGAACAACCCATGGATGGCTGAGAAAACAAACTATGTCTTAAAGAGGGTAAAGCCAGAGAGCTCTTTGGAAGCAAGAATGATAAGGCTTTGTCTCACATGCTTTGGCCACGTTGCTAGAAGGTGCTATTCACTGGAGAAGGACATGATACTGGAGAGTGATGATGGTTGGTGAAGGAGAAGCAGAACCCTAACCAGGTGGATTGACATGGTGACTGCTGCAATGCGCTCTTGTGTGTCAGAAAGTGCGGGAATAGCACAGGATAGAACAGGGCTCAGATCTTTTGTTCAGAAGGTCACTGTGAGTCATACTCAATTCGATTACACCTACGAACAACAGCAACAAGAACTTGTAGTCCAGGAACGATATAGAATGTGAGTTATTCTAGTTTTAGCACTGAAATTCCACATTGAAAGAAAGAATTCAGTCCCATAAAAACCTCAGACAATTGATCTCCCTGGTTTATAGAAGAGTCTGTCATAGAAGTTCACTTAAAGATAGTATTTGGGAGGCCCTGATTCTGAAACAATGAAAGGTAACAGTATCTTCAAAAGTATTGGGTAATCTCCATAACCACACAATATCTAACAATATCATTATGATCATTACCACAAGAATCAACAAATTTAAAGTGACAGCCAAAGATTCCACAAAGAACTGTGGAAATGATTAATGGAATAGTGTCCTTAGAAAAAAGATATTTGGGTAACTACCAAAGGTTAGTAGCCCTGATGGCAAGTAGCTTAAGTGTCATGCTGCTAGCTAAAAGGCCAGCAGTTTGAACCCACAAGCAACTCGGTGGGAGAATGATGACATAGTTGAAGGATAGTAAGTTTCATGGCCTCAAAAACTGAGTGATAGTCATCATGAGTTAGATAAAGTAGCTGTCCTTTGGTTTTTGAGTTAAGAAGAATAATGCTTAATAGGAAAAAAAGAAGAAAGATAAAGAATGAAGGTTTAAGGACATCACTTTTTCAGTTATAGAAAGTAATATTTGTCTTAATTTCATAATTTAGCCATTTTACTACCCTAGAACCTATTGACTGTAAAGATGTCTAGATATTTAAAAGAAAGGACAACAATGTGGGAAGTGTACAAAGTAGCCATTCAGCCATTGCCTCAAAGGGAATAATTGCATTGGTGGAGTAGTTCATAGTGAGTTGCATTACTAACGAAAAGCCACACATCTTTGGTTGGTGGATTCCATCATGACTCCTCAGGAGAAAGACTGGATATCTCCTTTCATGCAAATTATAGTTTCGGAAACTTACTGAAGAGATAGCTGAGTTGATTCTAACACAACAATAATAAAAGATGACGAGAATTTGGATGAATAGACATAGTATCTAATAGAAAGTGACTGTGTTTAAGAAACAAGTATTTATTTTCTCAAAATTCAGAAAACTAGGTACATTTAAACAGTCTGTTCACTCTAGGAAATAATTCTTATCTTTTCCAGGTTCTGTAGTTAGTCCTTCAAAAATTCTCTTATAGAATTTGTCTTTTCATTTTTCTGTTTGTTTGTTATTGTAGTTCTTGTTTCTGGGTCTAACTAGGTTTTATTCTTTTAAATAATTTAGAAATGATTAGTTGTAGGAGACTATCATGAGTTGACCTTACTAACAAAACATTTGATTGTATTATGGAAGACAACTACATTAAGTGATAGTATATCCACAGGTATAGAGGTTAAAATTAAAACATAATTTTTTTTGAGATTGTGGCCTATTAATAAGAAACTGTGTTGCAATTTCAAAGGATTGTGGTTGAATCCACCAGATGCTCTGCTGGAGAAAAACAGACAATCCCTCCTTGTGTGATTAACTTCCTCTGTAAACCTTCCAGAGGGTCGGCTATGGGGTGTTTCTGACTCCACCATCCACAACAAGAACATCCCTAAGAGTATTTAACTTTTTAAGCCAATGTTTCTCAAATTTAATGACTTAAGTTTGTGGTTTTGTTTTTAGTTTGGTGGGATGGTTTCCCTAATTGTGAAATATCTGTTAAAATTTCACCAAGATTAGTGAGCATATGATAGAATCCTTCACAGTTTAAATCTATTGTTTATAGAGTCTCTATGAATGGGAATCAACTCCATGACATCTAAGAGATAAGTTCTAACCCCAATACAAGACTACACATTTTTAACTACTCAGTATAGAAAAATGGTGATAAGATTTGTTGTTGTTGCTGTTGTTATGTGCCTTTGAGTAGCTTGTAACTCTTAGTGACCCTATGTACTACAGCCCTAAACTCTGCTCTGTCCTGTGCCAATCGCACCATCTCTGATACACCCATCCTGATTACCCCAGTCACTGAATCAATCTACCTCATAGAGTGCCTTCCCCTCCTGCACTGTCCCTCCACCCTCCCAAGAATGATGTCCTCCTCCAAGTACCGGTCTCTCCTTACAGCATGTCCAAAGTATGTTAGACGGAGACTCAGAATCCTTGCCTCCAAGGAGCCACCAGGTTTAACTCTCTAGGATGTATATGTTTGTTTTCCTAACAGTGAATGGTACTCTCAATACTCTTCTCCAGCACCACAGCTCAAAGGCATCAATTCTCCTTCTATCCTCCTTGGTCACTGTCCAGCTCTCTGATGCATAACAAGTGATTGCAAAGACCGTGGCCTGTATCAGATGCACCTTAGTCTCCAGGGAGACACCATTGCTCTTCAGTACTTTGGAGAGGTCCCTAACAGCAGACTTTCCCATGACAATATACCTTTTAATTTCGTGGCTACTAGTGCCAAGATTGTTGACTGTGGACCCAAGCAAACTAAAGCTGTGAACAATCTCAATCTCTTCACTATCCACCCTGATGCTACCAATTGGCCCAGTGGTGAGAATCTTTGTCTTCTTGACATTTTGCCTCAATCCATATTGGAGGCTGCAGTCCTTGGCCTTCTGCAGCAGGTGCTTCAGGTCCTCCTCAGTTTCAGCAAGCAGGGTTGTGTCATCTGCATAACACAGATTGTTGACACATCATCCACCAATCTTGACCCCACATTTCTCCTCAGCCTCCTGGATAATCTGTTCTGCATACAGATTGAAAAGGTATGGAGATAGGACGCATCTCTGGCATACGCCCTTCCCAATTTTGAACCATGCAGTGTTCCTTTGCTCTGTTCTGATGACTGCCTCCTGGTTAAGTATAGGTTCCACATTAAAATGATCAAGTGTTCTGGGATTCCCATTCTTCTCAGAATGCAGCCACAGTTTGTTATGATCCACACAGTCAAACACCTTTTCATAGTCAATGAAACACAGATAAACATTCCTCTGGTATTCCCTGCTTTTAGTTAAGATCCATCTAACATCAGCTACAATATCCATAGTACCACGAGCCCTTCTAAGCCCACCCTGGACTTCTGGCAGTTCTCTGCTGATGTGGTTTTGGATAATCTTCAGTAGAATCTTGCTTGCATGTGAAATCAATGAGACTGTTCTATAGTTTCCACACTCTGTTGGGTCACCTTTCTTTGAGATGGGAACAAAGATAGATCTCTTCGAGTCAGTTGGCCAAGTGGTTGTTCTCCAGATTTCTTGACACAACTTGGTGAGCACATCCAGGGTAGCATCTGTTAGCGGAAATATGTCAATTGGTATACCATCTTTTCCTGGAGCCTTATTTTTTGCCATATCCTTCAAAGCAGTCTGAACTTCTTCTTTCATCACCATAGGCTCTTGCTTATATGTTGTTTGATGAAATTCTTCTGTGTCTGCCAATTCCTTTAGATACAGTGACTCAGTATATTCTTTCCATCTTCTTTTAATACAATCTGGATCATTTAATATTCTGCCTAAAGTATCCTTGATTATAGCAACTCGAGGTTTGAATTTGTTCTTCAGTTCTTGAGCTAAATAAAGAAATGCTGAGCGAGTTTGGCCCTTTTGGTTTTTTTACTCCAACTCGTTGCACATTTCATTGTAATATTTTACTTTTTCCTCCCGTGCTGCCTTTAAAAATCTCCTATTCAACTCTTTTGTATCTTGAATTTTTCCTTGTGCTTTGGTTGATAAGTTTACACAAAATAATTTCCAGATAATATCAGCAGTATACATCAGAAAATGCTGGATATTCTGAATATCACTTAATGTTTATGCATCAGTATGGAGAAAACGATTAACACTTAAGAGCTTTAGTTAATAGAAGTTTGATATGATTGTTGTTACGTGCCAATGATAGACCTATGTCTCATAGTTGCCCTTTAAAAAGCAGAGCTGAACCTTGCCTTATCCTGTGCCATCTTCATCATCTTTAGTATGCTGGAGTCCATTTTTAGTCTATGTGAAAATCTGTCTTGTTGAGAGTCTTCCTCTCTTTCACTGACCTTTCCCATTATGATGTCTTTTTCCAAGTACTCCTGACAACATGTTCAAAGGGTGTGAGACACAATTTCAGTATTATTGTCTCTAAGGAGCATAGTGACCGTACTTTCTCCAATAAAGATTCATTTGCTCTTTTGACAATCCATGGGACATTCATCAATGTTGAAATTGTTCTCCTTTTATATTGCAGTTCAAAGACATCAATTTTTCTCCTGTCATCCTGGTCATTTCTCCATTTCCAGCTGCATGGAAAGTAATTGATAATAACAATGTTTGGATTAGATAAACCTTGGTCTTTAACATCATCCCTACTACTCTGAAGAGGTCTTTGACAGAAGATTTTCCCAATGCAACATGTCTTGATTTCATGACTGTTACTATGATGTATGTAAATTGTGGACCAAGAAAAATTAAATAATTGAGAACTTCAAACTTTTCTCCAACTATTGTGTTGCCTATTTTTCAGTGATGAGAATTTTTCTTTTCTTCATGTTGAGATATAATCCATATTAAAGACTGTAGTCTTTGATATTCTGCAGCAAATACTACAAGGCTTTTACACTTTTCTTTAAGCAAGGTTGTGTCTTCTGCATAAATTTGCTTATTCTTACTCTAATACTGATGCACTTTTATTCTTCATAGAGTCTAGCTTCTGGAATGATATTTTCTCAGCATACATTTTGAACAATTCAGTTGATGGATACAATTCTGCCGTGCACCTTTCTTGTTTTTAAAGTATACCTTTCCCTATGCTCACTGTTACCAATTGTACTTTCATTAGAGGGTATCACAAAATGCAAAGAGAACTTATCCACTATACTTACAGTCATGGAGTTTACGTTAACACAATTCAGTAATTATTCAAAATACAGTTCTTAAATAAGAAGAAACTCTCTTCAACTATGCCCCAATGTAAGACTCTCTCAGCCTCTGGGTCTCTCTCTTTCCATGCTAAGAAAAGTAGTTAGTTCCATTACTTCCACTTGAATATTGATTGTTTTTATGACATATATCACTGATTATAATTTATAGTGATTCTACATAGAGTAAAACAAAATCAAGGTGAATCCTGAGCCATTTCATAATTTTTGCTGGGCTTGAACTCATTGCTTAAGTTACTGTACCTTCCTATTTTTCAGTGACTCTTTACTTTTCTAAGTTTATTTTCTATCTCCTGAAGTATAGTCTTACTTGTCTTGAAAAAATACCCAAAGTATAAGAGATGAAGCTTCACAATTCTTACTTCTTTTTTAAAAAAATATTTTTTAAAATGTTTAAATTATCAGTAAAATGACAT
>NW_006399784.1:2126426-2135078 GCF_000299155.1 Elephantulus edwardii | reverse complement strand
TATGCTGTATTTGTCCTTTTGTGACTGAGATACTTCAATCAGCATAATGTCCTCCAGGGTCACCCATTTTGAATCATATTTCATGAGTTTCTCATTTTTCAATGCAGCATAGTATTCCATTGTGTGAATATACCACAGCTTCTCTATCCATTCATTTGTTGATGGGCACTTAGATTGTTTCCAACTCTTTACTATTTGTGAACAAAGCTGCTATAAACATGTGTGTGTGTGTGTGTGTGTGTGTGTGTGTGTGTGTATGCTTGGGTGGTAGTTATGGTTTCTTTGGGATATATTCCCAGTAGAGGAATTGCTGGTTCAAATGGTATTTCTATTTGCAACTTTTGGAGAAAGCACCGTACTGCCTTCCATAGTGTTTTCACCAATTTACATTCCCACCAACAGTGAATAAGCGTTCCAGTTTTTCCACAACATCACCAGCATTTGTTGCTTGCTGTTCTCATCACATCAATTCTAATACTAAAATGTAAAAACAAAGTTTCATTAAAGACAATTTGACATTTTTTGTTAGGTGCTGTTGCGTCTGGTATGACCCATAGTGAGCCAATGAACAATAGATCTGAATCCTCTCCTATACTATTTTGTGCCATCCTTACACCTTCTGACATTACAGCTGATTAGTTACTGTGTCAATCACCTACTTGAGAGTCTTCTTCTCCACTGCTGACCCTACACCTTTCTGAAAATCTCCAAGGAATGGCCCTTTCTGCATCATGCATGAAGCATATGAGGTGGAGTCTCGTCATCTTTGCCTCCAAAGAGCACTTCGGCTGTATTATTTCCAAGACATATCTGTTACTTTTAGCAGTCCATGGGATGTTTAGTGCTTTTCGCCTACACTGCAGCTCAAAGGCATCAGTTCTTCTTCTGCCATCTTTATTTCTTTTTCATCTCTCAGCTCTCAGATGCAAGATCATGGCCCGACCCAAAGGCAACTTAGTCCTCAAACTGACATCATTATTCCTCAAAAATTTTAAGAAGTCTCTTGATTCCTGATTTCCTGACTGCTGGTATTGTTGTTGTTATTAAGGATGTTAATTATGGATCCAAGTACGATGAAGTTGTTGACAGTTTCAATCTTTTCTCCATCTATCATGATGTTGCCTATTAGTTCAATGTTAAGAATCTTTGTCTTCTTGACACTGAGTTGCAATCCATATTGAAGGCTGTATTTTTTGATCTTCTGCAACAAGTACTTCTAGCTCTCTTAACTTTCAGTAAACAAGGTTGTACCATATGCATAACACATGCTATTGATGTGTCTCCCTTCAATCCTGATAGCACATTCTTTTTCACAGAATCTAACATCTCATTTACTCAGCGTATAGATTGAATCAATATGGAGAGAGAGAATGCAACTATGACACATTCTCTTCCTAATTTTAAACCATGTTGTTGCCTTGCTATCTAGTGTTCCCTTGCTATGAACACTTGTCATATAGTGTTCACACAACAACCTCCTCATCTAGATAGATGTTTCAAATGAGTATAATTAATTGTTCTGGGATACCCATTCTTTTCAATGTTAGCTGCAGCATGTTCTGATCCACATAGATGTCTTTGCAGAGTCAATAAAGCACAAATAAACATTCTTCTGGTATTCTTTACTTTCAGCCAGGATCCATCTGACAACAGCAATGATATCACTGATGGCATGTCCTCTTCTTAATCCTACTTTAACTTCTGGTAGTTCCCTATCTATGCTCTGTTCTAGTCATTTTGGAATGATCTTCACCAGCATTTTGCTTGCCTGTGATATTACTGATATTGTTTGATAGGTTCCACCTTCTGTTGGATCACTTTTCTAGGGAATGGAAACAAATATGGACTTCTTTCAATCTCCTGACCAGATAACTGTCCTCCAAAGTTCTTCGCATTGACTGATGAGTGCATCCAGGGTTGTATTTGTTAACTGAAAGAAGTCAATGGCTGTGTTATGTTTGGCAGGTCAATCTCACTAACTGTTTAGTGGGAGAAAGACATCTTAGTTGGATTCCAACCAAGCAAATTGGTATGTTGTTGTTGTTATGTTTCATTGAGTCACTTGTTACTCATAGTGACCCTATGTACAAGAGCCCTAAACCCTGCTTTATCCTGTGTCAACCTGTCTCACCTACCTACTGCCATTAATCCAATCACTGAATTGATCCATCTCATCAAAAGTCTTCCTCTCTTGCACTGTCCCTCCATTCTCTCAAATATGATGCCCTCTCCACGGAATGGTCAATCCTTGCAACATGTCCAAAATATGTCAGATGAAACTCTGAATTCTTGTCTCCAAGGAGCAGCCCAGTTTCACCCTCTCCAGTTTGTCCTCCTAGCAGTCAATGGTACATTCAACACCCTTTTCCAGAACCACAGCTCAAAGGCATCAATTATCTTTCTATCATCCATAGTCACTGTCTACCTCTCTGACACATAACATGCAGTTGTGAAGACTAAGGTCTGATCAAGCGCACCTGAGTTTCCAACCTGATGTCGTTGCTCTTCAGTACTCTGGAGAGGTTCCTGACAGCCGACTTTCCCAATGCAATTCATCTCTTGATTTTCTCCTGCCTGCTAGTACCAAGAATGTTGACTGTGAAGCCAGGTACACTAAAACTGTTAACTATCTCAATCTCTTCACCATACATCCTGAAGCTGCCAATTGGTCCAGTGGTGAGAATCTTTGTTTTCTTGGTGTTGGGCTTCAATCCATATTGAAAGCGGCAGTCCTTGATCTTCTGTAGTAAGTGCTTCAGGTCCTCCTCAGTTTCAGCAAATAGGGTGGTGTCATCTGCAGTTTGTTGATGAATTTTCCATCAATCCTGATGCCACATCCTTCCTCAGACAGCCCAATGTTGCAGATGATCTGTTCTCTATACAGATTCAAAACATATGGAGACAAAATACATCCCTGGTGGACGTCCTTTCTGATTTTGAACAATGAAATTTATCCTTGCTCTGTTCTGACGACTGCCTCTTCGTTCAATTATAGGTTTCACATAAGAACAATCAAATGTTCTGGAATTCCCATTTTTCTCAGAGTCAACCACAGCTTGTGATGTACACTGTCAAAAGCCTTTTCATAGTGTATGAAACACAGACATTCCTCTGGTATTCTCTGCTTTCTGCCAAGATCCATCTAACATTAGCTATAATATCCCTAGAACCACCGACTCTTCTAAACTCAGCCTGCACATCTGGCAGTTTTCTGTTGGCGTGTTGCTCCAGTAGTTTTTGGATCCTTTTCAGCAGAATCTTGCTTGCAAGTGATATTAATGATATTGTTTGATAAGTTCTACACTCTGTTAGGTCTCCTTTGTTTGGAATGGGAACAAATATCTACCTTTTTCAGTCAGTTGGCCAGGTGGTTGTCCTCCAGATCTTTTGGCACAACTTAGTGAGCGAGCACATCCAGCACCGTGGTGTCTTTTTGTTTAAATATGTCAATTGGTATGCCATCAACTCCTGGAACCTTGTTTTTTGCCTATTCTTTCAGAATAACTTGAACTTCCTCCTACATCACCATAAGGTTTTGCTCATATATTATTTCATAAAATTCTTCTGTGTCAGCTGGTTCACTCTGGTACAATAACTCTGTATATTTCTTCATCTTCTTTTGATGCTTCTTGGATCATTTAACACTCTACCCAAAACATATTTAAGTATTTCCATTTGTGGCTTTAATTTGTTTTCAATTCCTTCAGCTTAAGTAATGCTGAGCAAATTCTGCCCTTTCTGATTTTCTTACTCCAGCTCTTTGCACATTTCATTATAGTATCTTGCTTTGTCGTCCTCAGCTGGCTTTTGAAATTTTCTGTTCAGCTCTTTGATTTCTTGGTTTCTTTCTTTAGCTTTGGCTTCTTGGCGCTCTAACACAATACTCAAGTCTGATCTGACATCCATCTTGGTCTTTTCTTCCTCTTCAACCTTTATAATGATCCTTTACATTCTTCATGAACAATATTCTTGATATCCTCCTACAGCTCATTTGTTCTACACTCACTGGTGTTCAAGGCCTCAAACCTGTTTCTGAGATTGTTTAGAAACTTGAATGGGTTAGACTTCAGGTCAAATTTTGGCTCTTGTGGATTTTATTTTATTTTGTTCATCTTCTGCTTGACCTTACATATGAGTAGTTGGTAGTCTGTTCTAAAATCAGCAACTGCCCTTCTTTTCACATCTGATATCTACCTTTTCCAATGATTCTTTTCACAAATTTAATAGATTTAGTTCCTATGCATATCATGAGGTAAAATTCATGTGGATAGCCTGCATTTTTATTTCTTATAAAAGTTATCTGCAATTAATAAATCATTAAATGTGCAGAATTCTATCATTCTATCTCCAGCCTCATTTCTGTCACCAAGCCCATGTTTTCCAGCTACTGATCCTTCTTCCCTGTTCCCAACTTTTGCATTCCAGTTGCCCATTATTATCAATGCACCTTGATTGCATGTTCAATCAGTTTCTGACTGCCAAGGTTGTAGAAATCTTCTATTTTTTCCTCTTTGGCTCTATTTGTCAGTGCATATATTTGAATGACAGTGGTATTCACTGGACTTCCTTGTATGTATATGGATATTATCCTGTCACTCACCACATATATTTCATGATGGATCTAGAAATGAGTTTTTAATTATGAAACCAACCTCATTTTTTTTCTCACTCTTTCATCCCTGCCATAGTAGATCATATGATAATCTGATTCAAAATGTCCAATGTCAAGCCATCTGACTTCACAAATACCTAGTATGTCAATTTTCATGTGTTCCATTTCTTTCTTAAAATGTCTAATTTTCCTACATTTCATGGTTCTCAAATTCCAAGTTCCAGTCGTTAATGTCTGTTTACAGCTGTTCCTCCTTCTTGCTGTTTCTATATCTGAGATCTCAGCCTCAATTGTCATATCTGCCAGGCTAAGTGCTCTGTTCCACATAGGGTTTTTGAGGACCTGTTATTTTGGAAGTGGATGGCCAATCCTTCTTCCTAGTCTTTCTTTCTTATTTTTTTTAATAATAGTGCCTAACAGGAAAGCATTTTACAGAACAGAGTAGATTAAAGACATTCACCCAATTAGAAAAATGACCAATAGATTCAATGTTGCTACCCAGCCTTGCCACATGTATTTTGATCTACCTCTTTCCCTACTCCACCATCTTTCTACTTCTGCCTACCCATTGAGCACCTCCCTCCCCTTAATCAGCCCTTGATATGATGGCTTAAGTCTCAAGCTGTCATGATTTCTGTGATTCCAAACACCTCGTGCTGCTACCAGTCTCTTAAGCTGCGGCTAGTATCTCTTCAACTTAAGAGACTCTAGGTACAACTATCAGGTACAAGTATCAAGGACAGCTTCCTATCTCAGACAGTTCTGAGAAAAAGTCCTTTGTCTTGAACTTCTTCTTCAGGATTGACTTCTTGTGTGTTAATACCTTTTCTCTTCCATTTGCAGCAAGGAACTGATGCAAGAGAATAGTTTCCCAGGAGAGAGTTATGTGTCCTCTAGGACTGGTATATAATTTTTGTTTTCTTGACTATTTTAGCTGGGAGCCCAGCCCCTGGAGGCCTCCAATTGGTCCTCTGTACCTGTAATAAAGCAGCAAAGTCAGTAAGCCAGGTCCAAAATCCGTCTCCTGTCCTAGTCCCAAACTATTTTAAAAAATGACACATTAGCAATTAAATTAAAACATGCATAAGTAACTTCTTCACATATTGGAAGCCCCTTGTTCATTCTCCAAAAACCCATTTGGAGTTGGTTGCATGTTCAATTAATATCTGACTGCAAAAATTGGCATAAATCATCTATTTCTTCCTCTTTTACTCTCATTGTTAGTGCATATATTTGAATAATAGTGGTACTGACAGGTGTTCCTTGTATATGTATCAATAGTATTCTGTCATTCACAACATTGTATCACAGGATGGATCTGAAAATGGTCTTTATAACTATGAATAATGACTCCACTTTTACTCATTTTTCAATTACAGCATTGTAGATTGTGTCTGATTCAAAATGTCCCATTCCAATCCATCTTATTTCTCTGATACCTAGTATGTCAATATTTATGCATTCCATTTATTTCTTAATAATCTCAGTTTACCTACGTTCATGTTTCTCATATCCCATGTTGCGATAACTAGTGTCTGTTTGCACCTATTCCTCCTTCTTTGTATTTGCCAAGCAGAGGGCCGAGCCTCAGATGCTCTATCTGTTAGTCTAATTTTTGTGTGCTATATTGTGCATACGGTTATCAAAGACCTGCTATTTCAAAAGTGGATGGCCAATCCTCTCACATCTGCCTTAAATTAGATTTTAAACTTAGAATGATATCTGGCAGACAAACATTTTACCCAGAAGAATAGATGAGATACAATTGCATTAGGGATATCTTCTGTCAGGGACTACTCTAGAGTGTTAAACAGCAATCAGCCTATAGAGTAAGGTGCGTGACCAATATCATGGTTTTTGCAATTACTTGCTATGCATCAGAGAGCTGGGCCATGACTAAGGATGACAGAAGAAGAATTGATGCCTTTGAGGTGTGGTTCTGGAGAAGAATATTAAACATACTGTGGACTGTCAAGAAAACTAACAAAACTGCCCTTTCATCCTTGTGAGCTCTGGGAGTGCACACGTCCTACTGAGACCACTGGTATGACTGGGTCCGAAACATCGCCTCCGGAGCACTGAGGTGGCTTTTCCACAGCCCTCAGCAGCCAGCTTCAGCTTTCGATACTTCTTCAGTCACTCGGAAGTTCCAAGTTTCTGGAAGAGAGCGATGGCTGTGTCTCTGGGTTGCGCAATCCAGTCTTCCCTGAATCATGCATGGCTCCATGCTCAAGCAGTATGATACCGAATGCAAAGTCTTCCGTCAGCGCTTCAGGCAGTTCCAATACCAGCAAGCTGCTGGACCTCGTGAGGTTTTTAACAACCTCTGGGAGCTTTGCTCCCAGTGGCTGATGCCAGCCATTCATTCTAAGGAGGAAATCGTGGAGCTGCTGGTGCTGGAGCAGTTCCTAAATATCTTGCCCACCAAGATAGAACCCGGGATGAGGCTCAGCCAGCCAGAGAACAGGAAAAGGGTGCTGGCGCTGGTAGAAGGATTACAGAGAGAACTTGACATGCCATAACAGCAGGTGAATAGTGAGGAAATGCTCTTGGAGGAACAGGCACAGATGGGAATGGCACATCTACCACCAAAGCCCCAGCTGCAGTCACTTGATCCCTAGGCCCCTGGCCCTTCCCACCAGGCCACAATGGCACAGTCATGGATCCCACAGGCTGGTCCCCAGTTCTATGCCAGGTCTCAGGTCCTGACAGGGCCCAAGTTCTATGCTGGGCCTCAGGTCTCTGCCAGGCCACAGGTCCAGGCTGGGCGACAGGTCCTGGTCAGGCCTCAGGTCTGTGCCGTGCCACAGGTCCGTGCCGTGCCGCAGGTCCAGGCCGTGCCACAGATCCATGCTGTGACTGAAGTTCATGCTGTGCCTCAGGTCCTGACCCTGCCTCAGGTCCTGGCCATGCCTCAGGTCTAGGCCAGGCTGCAGGTCCAGGCTGTGCCTCAGGTCGAGGCCGTGCCACAGGTCCTGATCTATGTGGATGTCGGAGAACACTCAACCCATGCTGCAACAGGATATTCAATACCAAGCCCCGAGCTGAATTTCATATTGGACCACAGTAAAGAGCCAGAAGACTTAAAAAAGATATAAAAGAAATACTTGACTCCATTATGGAAAATCCAGAGCTAAACCCTGACCTGAGCACCCCGATGGACCTTAAGGAAGAACAAGAGGACTTACCACATGGCAAAGATATAAAACAAATAATTGATGCTGCAGTGGAAAATCCAATACTGAACTCTGACCTGGACTTCTCAGCGGACCGTGATGACTTCACAGTGGATTACACTGCCTTGCCAGTGGACCATGGTGATGACCTAGCAGACAACAATGACTTCTCTGTGGACTACATTGACTTCCCATTGTCGTCAAGCTCCAGCTTCACTGTGGAGTCGCAATTTATTAATTTCAATGATTCAGAACAATTACTTGATGGCGCAGACGAATATACAATGTCAAACCCTGACGTGAACTTTAAGATACAACTAAGTCATGATTCAGAAGATGAGGAAGTACAGGATTCCAAAGAAAAGGAGTGATTGCTTGATCCCACAATGGATTTTCAGATTGGGGGACAAAATGATGATTCTTCAACATGGAAACAAACGAAAGAATATATATATTATCTTTGTTTACTTTTAAGGGGGATAGTTTTTGTGATTCCACTTTACAGAGTGCATGTAGACAGAAGTTCAGTTGAGAAACACTCTAAATAAGTTACAGGTAGGTTTATTAAAGTTCATAGGTTATGAGAGAAATTTGAGAGCATCAACATGGAAGACCTCACTCTTGGACCCCACCTAGAAAAGAATGCTAGAAAAAAATTTCACAAATGTTCTCAGTGTGAAAAATGTTTTGTTCAAAAGTTGGGGTAAGACTGAGAAAAACTGGATGAAATATGTTTACGGCATTGAAGTCTATGGGGGAGAGAATAGTCTAAAAGTATTATCTTTTAGGGCATTATTTTTATCGTAGGAGTATGCAATGAGGGTTGCAGAGTGGATTATATTTGGGGGTAGGTGGTGGGGTTTG
>NW_006399784.1:2123484-2124656 GCF_000299155.1 Elephantulus edwardii | reverse complement strand
TGAATGGAAGTCCAAAATCTCTCTAAAAAGAAAAAATAAAAAAATTATTTAAAAAAAAAACAAAAAAAAAGATGTTACTTTATTGTTTAGAGTCGTTATTGGTAACTCCATGTTTATCAGAATGGAATTGTGCTCACAAGAGTTTTAACGACAGTATTCTAAGCTCATCAACACTTAAAGAAATGCAAAGCTGTATTGAGAGACCATGTTTCACTTTTCAGGATCCCAGAGACTCCATAGATTGACAGTTCTCTCATCCTTACCAGTATGGTCAAAATCACCACACCCTGTTGTTGATAGTGAAAATGAATATAATTTAATAATTTGAGGATATTCTTTTAGAATGGTACATGTGAATGGTAATTGTTGAATTACTGTGTACCATCACTAAACCAATTCATGAAGTTGTACTATTAGAAAAGGAAAAATTTTGTAATACATAAGTTATATTTCAATAAAGTTATTTGTCAAAGTTTTTTTTTAAAAAAAGAAAACTAACAAATTTGTCCTAGAGAAAATGAAACCAAGATCTTCTTTGGAGGCAAGGATTTGGAGACACTGTCTCACATACTTTGGGTATTTTGCCATATGGGACCCATCTTTAGAGAAGTATGTCATGCTTGAGAATTTCTAGAGAAGTGCAGGAGAGGAAGACCCCAGATGAGATATGTTACCACAATAACTGCTATATTAAGGGTAGGTGTTCAGAGATAGTGAGATTAGCTCAGGATAGAGCAGAATTCAGAGCTATTGTGCATACAGTGGCTGTAAGTCATAGTCAACTTGACCACACACAAGAAAACAACAATAACTGTGGAGTAGATGACCCGAGTATACTTGCCTCATAGTGGTTTCCAAAGAGCTCTAATAACCAGGAAAGTAAAAAGTTGTGCTGCAAACCCAAAGGCAGAAGATGCATATCTACTACCTTCCTTATAGGAGATATATAAACAGTCTCTTCCTCTATGATTAAAGTCCTCTGGAAATCCATTTGGGCATCAATTATGAGTGGTCTCTGACTTGATGACTTAGAACAATAATAAAACCAAATTACAGGATGCAGCTAAGTTGTCTTTCTCTCATTGAGCAGTTATTGAATTTGAACTGCTAAACATATTGTTAACAATCTAACCAATAGAAAAATGGGCACAGGATATGAACAGGCACTTCAC
>NW_006399784.1:2117491-2122125 GCF_000299155.1 Elephantulus edwardii | reverse complement strand
TTCTTCATTTCAAGTTTCATTTGGAAATTGCGTTTAGTTAAATGTGTACAAGTTTTGTAATATAACACCTATAAATTCTTCAAAATTGATTTGTTCATCTTTTTAGAATAAAAATATTTATTATTACTACTATTAAATGTAGGTTTCTAAAAACCTATTTAGGAGTAATATAGTGCTGCAATATCCTCCAATCTTAATGAAAGTATTAATGATTTTAATTCAGTCAGTGGTTCTGTAAGAGAGAAATCTGTTGATCCAACCCCATAAAGATAATAGTGTAGAAAATTCTTTGTGACTCTTCTTCCCTGTCATAAGAATCATTTGAGGTTCTGCTTGAAGATGTTAATGTTAGGTTAATTTAGTTACTATACATCAAACCCACTGATGTTTTAAATATAATTTTTAGCCCTAAAGCTCAATGGTGTAGTCTTTCATAACTATAATTGCAACTTTTTTCCTAATTTTAACTTTCCATTGGACTATGTAATGATGTCTTTCTGTCATTGAACAAATTAAGTATAGGTAGTTTGAAAGTAATAATTTTATAATTCTGATACCTGAATCCCTTTTGTGTCTGCTTCTATTTTCTTTGTTCTATTTTCTTTATTTCTATTTTCTATTGTTCTTTGTTGATCTGGTTTATTCTATTTTATCTTCTTAGGGTTTTAGATATTATTGAATGTGATCTGGATATTTTATTCGAGAAATTGCAGAAATAATTTGTGGTTTTTATGATATTATCTTCCCCTAGAGAAGATTGCCATTTGCTTCAGTCTGATATTTAGAGACAATAAAAAAATCAATCTCCTTGCCAAGGATTAACTTTTCTGGGTCACCTCAATGACCCAAAGCTGAGTTCCAGTCAATTTGAGGGTTTTGTTGTTTCTATTGCTATTAATTTTCTTCAATTCTAGGATGGGAGGTTTCTAAAAATCCATTATAAGATGTAGAAAAACCACCATAACGTTTCACAGCTTTTAATTTGTGATTCTTTTGAAACACAATATTAATTTGTTAAATGTTTTGTACAATTTCTTAATGTGCATTATTTCTAATAATGTCATCTAGATTGGTACTTCTTCAAAGTATATAGTGGTCTAATCAAACTAACAGCCTGGAAGCAGGAGGGGCATCCACTTCCGAAATGACTTGCCTCAGGAAACCCTATGAACAATGCTCAGGCCTTTCATTCATAGGGTCCCTATGAATCATCTAAGACTGAATGGCACCAAACAACAACAACAACAACAATCAAACTAACAGTATTGGATTCCTTTCCATTTTTTACTTTAGACACATACTTATTTGTTGAATTGCAAATTCACAAATATTGTAACAGAGGTAGTTCTTATATTTTTGTTTCTGTCTTTTCCAAATTGAAAGTGTCTCCCAGTGGGCCTTTTAATGTTTGCCATCTAATCTTTTATTCTAAAATATTTTGTTACAGTGTGATGACGTTTAAGCCCAAATACAATGTTGCTGTTATTTTCCATTGCTTTGATTTCACTATTAAATATCTAAAGTTCAGATTTTATAAATATCTTAACTCACACAGTGAGCTTGTAAAAATTCTAAGCACTCCCAGGGAATGCGATACACACTTCAAAACTGCAGTTTTGTTACTGCTTCTGCTTTGGAAATACTCTTGTAAGCTTTTGGTCTTCTGTTAATTTTTCTTTTTATTTAAAAAACACATTAAGAGTTTTAAAGGAATCAGAATTCATTTCCTTTATTCTTTAGAAACTAGTTGTTGTTTTTAAGTGCTGTCGAGTTGTAGGCAAAAGAATGAAATTGTTCTGCTATTGTTTACACATTTTTGATCTTTTGACTCAGAATGAGAGTGAAGACACAGTTTATACATTTGTTGATTTTATTGGAGGTAAAAAAAAAGAACTTGTATTATGAATAGTTACAAAAGAAAATCTTCATCCCTTGTTGTGAACAGAGAAAGGTATCACAAAAAATTATGTTCTAGTCAATTCAAACTACTAAGGTAGTAACTTTTTAAAAATAAGATAACTATAAAGAAGCAAACCTTTATGTATGCCAAGAATTAGCATAATTTAACCACACTCTATTTTTTATTTTGATCCTTATCCAATTTTTTTCAACCATAAGAGGGGGGAAAGCCAAACAACCCAACAACTCTATTTACAATTGAAAACTTAACTGCAAAAAATCTTGGGTCTTCAAACTATGATACTTCCAACATCTCTTGTTCACATAAGAGTTGGCAGGAAACCAATATGAAAGACAATCCAGACAGGTTCTTCAAGAATATCATCCAGAAAAGAAAGAAGCCTCTATAGGACACTCTGGTTGCACTTCTTCCATGATTAATCTGTTTATTCTTTTTATAGTTCATGTCTATAAAACTAATTCAGATGATTTTATCAAGAACATCACTCAGAAAGGGAGAACTGATGCTGAAAATTAAGCATGTTTTCAGCATCTTAATTATAAACCACTTGTGCCTATGGTAATCTCACAGTGCTTTCCCAAATTTTCTTATCAGTAGAAATCTATCAATGAATTTTTCAAATTTGATGTATTTTCTCTCCAGCAAATCAATTCTCAATGAAGATTGGTCAGCAGCTTGAATTAAGGCTACTATATGCCGAAGTAAGCAGGCCTGATGCTGAGTCTCATAATTTAATGTTTTCATTTGGAAATGGTATTTAACAAAAACTAACAACTGAAGTATCATTTCTGTTCACAAATCTCCACTTTAGATCATAACATTCATTTTTATCCTTTGGAAGGCCCTCCTCTTCATCCTGCAGGAACCTCATCTCTCTAAAGTTCCCTATGCAGAATAAGTTATGGACTGGTTGCAGTCATGCTATTGCAACTCTTGTAAGACAGGTGGAAAGCCCAGTCAAAAATTAAACTCTTTTCTGTGGATTCAGAATGAACTTACAGCTGAATCTCCATTGATTTTCCTGATACTGTAAGTCATATGAGAAGAGATTGCCTCTCTTTTTTCAATGAAACCACTTGTAAATTCAAATTTCCAGAATGCACCACTTTTGGGTTAGTAGCACCACTCCTTACACCTGTAGCGTAAAAAAGTGAATAAAATATTTGAATGGACATAAGGTTACAATTTTAATATCTTGGAAAAAGAACCCTTAAAGATATTTTTCTATCACATAATGATTAAAATAAGAATCAGATTGTAGTTCCTATTAAAATATAGTCAATTAGTTAGACTAAAAGGGAAGAAGCAGAAAACATGCAACAGATTTGTGAAATAATGAAGCTATTTTTGGTCTCCTCAGAGTATTAAAAGGTTTAGGAATAGTTTACTATACATCAAAACGTATACATAATTTGGTTTTAGTATTAGATAATTTTCCTGACCTAATAATAATTTCAAATTGATTATGTATGAATCATGACTGTGATTATGAATAATTATTAAAATAATTATGTACGTACAGGATTTTTTTTATTTTTTTATTTATTTACAGGAAATTTGACTACTTGGTCATGTCAGATAACAGAAAACATGTTTTTCTTATAATGTTATGCACCTACAGAAATCCTTTAGTAAATATTTGGTTTGATATTACTGTTATTTAGTTATTTGAAAAAGGAAAGCTTTGAAAGTTGCTTTTTTGCAGAACATCTAGTGACGAAGAAAAATAATTCACAAGTAACAAGAATAGAGATGTGGCCAGAAATGGTTATGATTGTAGGCTGAATACTGGGAGAATCAGTTTTTATACAAATGAAAAATATAAATAGTTTGACTCAAGAGAATACTTTATGCACAAGTCATAAAAACTTTAAAGAAAAAAAATTTTCACATACAAATCAATGTTCATGATGACTCAACCACTTCTATAATAAATTTTGTTTCAAAGAATTAGAAATTAGTTTATGAGTACCAACAAAAACTAATGCTTTGAACAGGAGATAAGCAACTCTAATATAATAAATTAAAGATAGAGAAAATGAATGGAAAAATGTTAAATTTTACATTTTACAGATTTTAACAAGAGATGTTAAATTTTACATCTTACATCATTTTACAGAAATTCTGTTTTGGATTTAACTTATTTTAACTCTTTTACATGCTTCATCTGTGAAAATATATAAGGAATTATGAATCTTAAATATATTCAGGTGATTGCATATGGGAACATGATAATTCACCAACATGGTATGTGAAGTTTTAACTTGGAATAGTACACATTCGCAATAAAAATTAAACATTTAAAATGCTCTTCAAGTCAAATATGGTTACCCAAACTGGGAAGAAGATTTAAATTTCCTAAAACACCTTATGTGAATTTCTACTTAATGTTAAAATAAGCATTATGTAAACTAGAAAATTTTAAAGTAGTATTTCAAAAGAACTTTTGAATCGTGAATAAAAAATAAATTTTGATTGTTCTGAAATATTTTAGTTCCATATGAATAATTTGCATGATTATATTTGTATATTTGTATCCCAGTAAGACTGATGAATAAAATTTATATATTTTTTACCCTAGTAGATATAAAACAGAGTAGTGAATAAAAATTATGTATAGACAGACATAAAGAGAATGAAAGGAAAGAAAACATCATTTCTTTCACGATTTATATTTTTTCTATATTTCTGTTTCTATTATTTCTATTTCTAT
>NW_006399784.1:2116158-2117386 GCF_000299155.1 Elephantulus edwardii | reverse complement strand
ATATTTATAATCTTTATGCTATTTCAGTTTTTATTAATCAATTATAGGTAAAGAATTTCAAAATATAGGAATCATTTTTACAAAAACCATATATTACATAGCTTCCAATATAAAACATCACTTGTTTAAAGTTTCTTATCCAGCATTGTGATTAAGTCAAAACACCTGATGTCCACTGTTGGTGAGCAGTAGAAATTTAAATAATAATGAGAACACTGTACTTTGCTGGCTCTGACAAGCCAGAAACAAAAGATAACATCTGCTACACCTGTTTTCCAATTCCATTTGCTCCTTTGTTAATATAATCTTTTATAATATTCATCTTCCTCCAGAATAATTTCCATACTGGGAAATTTACCTATTTTCATGTCCAAAAGACAATTCTTTTAATTTTTTTAAATTTTTATTCTGAGATGCCTTAGATGTCCAATGACATACAAGTTAATTGCGTGATGATTGTTTTTCCTTAACTAATTTACTGGGTTAATTTCATCTTCTAAAAGATAGTAGGAAAAATCCACTTAAAGCACAATAGAGAAACTTTATATTGAAGAGATGCTCTTAATCCTTTTTGTTTTTCTGTTTCATCAATTTTCACCTTGTTCTTGTTGTTAATTGCTGTTGAGTTGTAGGCGACTCATAGCAACCCTATGAACGAAAGACCTGAACATTTGTATAACTTTCATCATTTCTCTAAGTTCATTGCTTTTCCAGAGACAAGCTATTTTAGAAGTGGATACCACTTCTGCTTCCAAGTTTGTTTTAATCCCGAGCTACACCAAACACTGTCCACCATGGGTAATCATTGTTGCATTTGACACATCAGTGTCACAGTGTTTAGCATCACAGCCACCACAAGTTACCTCTGTACAGCCATTTTCATCTTATAGATTTTTAAATAATATTAATTTAATATTCAATATTATTTCTCAACCATCTTTCTAATTTTTTGGTGCTAAACTTTTGCAAATACTTACTCTTTCATAATGACTGTATTAATTGCCAGGAAACCTTGATTCTTTTTCATTCTATCAAAAACAGATAAATCTTCTGACACTATTGTTCCTACCTCTTTATTTGCTTTATTTTTTTCTTTTCAACCAAAAATGTGGAAATTCCTTTTCCTAGTATTCAATTTATTTAACATATTTTTCTTATGAGGTCTTTAATAGCACATTCGCCAGTGAAATAGTTTCTGGGTTGGTATTATTATTTTATTTTTATTATT
>NW_006399784.1:2105135-2115397 GCF_000299155.1 Elephantulus edwardii | reverse complement strand
ATCAATACCATTTCAGACAAGGGTCTCATATCAAAAGCTTACAGAATCCCACAAGACCTCCATTAAAAAAAAGGACTATTCACACAATTACAAAATAGGCAAAAGACATGAAAAGATTTTTCACAGAGGAAGATATTCAGATGCCCAACAAACATGTGAAGAAATGCTCAAAATCACTGACAATAAGAGAGATGCAAATCAAAACCACAATGAGATACCATCTCACTCCAGTAGCAGTGGCAAAATTTAATAGATAGTAAGTAATAAGTGTTGGTGAGGATGTGAAGAGATAGGAACTTTTTATACATTGCTGGTGGGATTATAAAATAGTACCACCATTGTGAAAGGCAGTTTGGTATTTCCTTACAAAGCTGAACATAATAGAAATTCCATTTTCTTATTTATTGACTGCTTCTTCCATAGGAATTTATGCCAAATAAAATGAAATAATTAAAAATGTTGATGTCTGTTCATTCAGTCATACAGATTTTTTTGTCATACAGATTTTTTTAAATTTCTTTATATTGTGATGTTGCTGTTGTTGTTATGTACCATTGAGTCACTTGTGACTCAGCGACCCTATGTACAAGAGCCCTAAATGCCATTCTATACTGTGCCAACCTCGCTGTCTCACACACACTCATTCCCACCACTCCACTCACAGAATCGATCCATCTCATTGAGGGTCTTCCTCTCCTTTGCCATCCCTCCACTTTCCCCAACATGATGTCCCTCTCCAAGGACCAGTCCCTCCTTGCAATATGCCCAAAGTATGTCAGATGAAGCTTCAGAATCCTTGACTCCAAGGAGCACTCCAGCTTTACCCTCTCAGGGACAAACCTGTTTGTTTTCCTAGCAACCCATGGTCTATTTAACACTCTCTCCAGCACCACAGCTTAGAGGCATCAATTCTTTCTAACATCCCTCTTCACTGTCCAACTTTCTGATGCATAGCACATAATTGTGAAGACTATAACCTGGATCAGGTGCACCTTAGTCTCCAGCCTGATGCCGTTGCTCTTCAGTACTCTTGAGAGGTCCCTCACAGCTGACTTTCTCAATGCAATTCTCCTGATTTCCTGGTTGCTCTTACCAAGAGTGTTGACTGTGGAGTCAAGTAAACAAAAACTGTTAACTATCTCAATCTCTTCTCCATCCATACTGATGCTGCCAATTGGCCCAGTGGTGAGAATCTGAATACATATTATTTTCTTTGATCTTCTTCAGTAGGGAACTTCATGTGCTCTTTACTCCAGCAAGCAGCAAGGCTATATTATCTGCATAACACAGATTGTTGATGCATTTTCCTCTACTCCTAACACCAAATTCTTTGTAAAATTCAGTTTATAAAATTATTAGGTATGCTAAAAAGATACAATCTTGATCCACATCTTTCCTGATTTTAAGTTAATATATAGTTAATAAAACACAAGTAAATAAAGAAAATAATTTCACTGCATTCTTTATTTTCAGACAAGATTTCTCTGACATCATCAAATATCCCTTGTTCCACTGCTCATCTGAGTCCAGTTTGAATTTCTGTTTATTGCTGATATACCACCATTCCAATCATGACATAATAATTTTCTGCAAGATTTTACTTGTTGTTATGTGTCATTGAATTATCTGGAACTCAAAGAGACCCTATTTACAACATCCCTAAACCCTGCTCTATCCTTTGCCTATTTCATGGTCTTTGACGCACCATCCCCCAACACCTAGTCACTGAATCTATCCGTCTCATTGAGGGTCTTCCTCTCTTGTGCTGTTCCACCACCCTAGCGAGCATGACATCACTCTCTAAGAGCTGGTCTCTCCTTGCAACATGCTCAAAGTACATCAGAAAAAGCTTCAGAATCCTTGCCTTCAAAAAAGCAACCTGCTCTCACCCTCACTTAACCAAACCCCTTTGTTCTACTAGCAGTCCATGGTGTGTCAAATATTCTCCTCCAACACCACAGCTTAATGACATCAATTTTCCATCTATCATCCCTAGTCATTGTTCAGCTTTCTCATGCATAGCAAGTAATTGCAAAGACCATGGCCTGTATCAGGTGCACCTTAGTCTTCAGACTGATATCTTTGCTCTTTAGTATTTTGGAGAGGTCTCTGACAGTGGATTTCCCAATGCAATTTGTCTTCTCATTTCCTGGCTGCTGGTCTCAAGAGTGTTGATTGTGGAGCCAAGCAAACTAAAGCTGTCAACAATCACATTCTCTTCACCATCCATCATGATGCTATCACCCGGCCCAGTGGTGAGAACTGTTGTTTTCTTGATGTTGAGCTTCAGTCCATATTGAAAGCTACAGTCATTGAACTTCTGCAGCAAGTGCTTGAGGTCCTCCTCAGTTTCAGAGAACAGGGTTGTGTTATCTGCGTAATGCAGACTGTTGATGAATCTTCCTCCAATCTTGATGCCACATTTCTCCTTACAGAGTCTAGCCTCATGGATAATTTGGTTTTCATACAGATTGAAATGGTATAGAGATAGGATAGATCCCTGGAGTACACCCTTCCCAATTTAAACCACTCATTCTTTCCTTGCTCTGTTCTGACGACTGTTTCCTGTTCCAAGGATAGGCTTCACATAAGCATGATCAAGTGTTCTGGTATTCCCATTTTTCTCAGACTTAGTCAGTTTGTTGTTGTCCACACAGTCAAATACCTTTCCGTAGTCAATGAAACACAAATAGACAATCCTTTAATACTCCCTGCATTCAGCCAAGATCCATTTAACATTAACTATAATACCATAGTATCATGGCCTCTTCTAACCCTGCCTTGGTTTCTGTCCTCTGCTGAGGTGCTTTTCCAGTCATTTTTGGATTTTACTTATGTGTATTATAAATTATATTATTCAATAAAATCCACATTTTGTTGGATCACTCTTTTCTACTAAGGGACAATATAGATCTCTTTTATTTAGTTAGACAGATAATCGTTTTCCAAATTTCTTGGTGCACATGGTTGAGCACGTTCAGGACTAGATATGTCTGCTGAAACACATCATTTGGTATTCTGTTTCATTCTTGTTGCATTATTTTCCTCCACACTTTCAGTGAATCTTGGACTTTTTGTTTCATTACTTTTGAGTTTTGATCATATGTTACTTCTGGAAATGGTTAAGTGTCAACTAATTTTTAATTATACAAGGACTCTGGGTATTCCTTCCATCTTCTTTTGAGGACTCCTACATCATTTAATATTTTGTCCATGTACTCCTCCATTATTTCATTTCAAAAGTTAGAAAATGCAAGTGTAATAACAAAATTAGTGTAAGTAATTATAAAGTGTAGTGTCAGAAGTATTTGTTCAAAATTTCTTTCCTAGCCATTGAGTAACTGTTCTGTGCTGAAGTATTTATTATGTTAAGGAAATAGGTTTAATGTAGCATATAAGCTCCACCTGAATAAAGGTTTATACAAACTTAAGTCTAGCTTTCTTTTTTGAGACATCCACTTTTCAACTGCACTGCAAATGATAGTCTGCAACACTGACAATTCTTTTCAACGTTGGTCTGTGTCACCTACAGTCACAGTAACAGATTTGCGTCTCTGTGAGATCTTCTAGCAAACTACAGAATCCAACGGACATAGAAGAGTGAAGAAAAGGAATAAAAGTGTGGGGAAACTGAATAATTGAATTGTTGTTGGTAATCACGGAGTTATGCAGTAAATCAAACCTTTGGGATACTGTTGGTTTCCTACTGTTAGTAACAGATCTGTTACTAATCTTAGAATAAATTAGGAATACACAAAATGTTATTATGTTGTTAGGTGTTCTTACATTGACACTGACTCAGAAACCCTATGTATAAGAGATGGAAGTTCTTCTTGCACTTGTCCAATCTTCACAATCTCTGCTATGTTTAAGAACATTGTCAAAATCATTGTGTTAATCTGTTCATTGAAGCTCTTCCTCTTCATGACCCTCAGCTTTTCCTAGCATAAAATCTTTTCCAAAGGATTGATTACTCCTGATAACATGCCAAGAATATATGAGATAATGTATTTCTCTCCATTTTTTAAATAGCTTCATGGGGGGGGACAAATAAAAAAATAAAGAACATCATGGAAGCACTTTCTCCAAGATAGGTTTGTCTGTGGGGTTTTTCTATTAGTGATCAGACCCTATATAGTGTGAAGTATGAATGTAGTAAATTTGGAATTAGTCGAAAATGAAATTAGACACATAAAAAATTATTCCCTTGGGGCGGTGAGCAAGACCTGGTGGAATTTAAGGGAGTAGGGCTGCTACTTCAATGGAGATGGAAGATGTAGTGGAGACAATTTCACCTCAGAAGTTTTCCTGTTGTGGTAGCTGTGTGCTGTCTTCTAATAGAAGAACAGAGACACTAAGTCACAAGAAGATAGACCAGAAGCAGAAGTTCAGACTCAAGTACCTTTTTCCTGAAATGCCTCAGAGAAAAACCTTCCCTAAAGCTAGTACTTGGAATTAGGACTTGGAGCCTCCTTAACTTGAAAGACACCTGTAGCAGGGCAAGTGACCAGCAAATACACATGGCATCACAAAAAGTCACCTGAGGCCTGAGCCCTCATAACAAGTTTTCACTGGGATAGGGGAGGAGGGAGATACTAACCTTGGATGGAGTACAGAAAGGAGATGCTGGAATGGAGGACAGGACCCCAAGACACACACACCAAAGGAAGGGGACTAACAAAAATATCTACTTGTTATTTTTATAATGAGAAGTATCTCTCATCTGCTCTTTTGGATAGAGTACTTCTCTATCAGATTCTACAGATGAATATCAAAATTAAGTCAGATTAGAAAGATAAATTGCCAATCCACTTTTGAAGTAACCCTCCATCCATCAAAAACACTAAGAACAATAGAGCACACTTAGATTAGACTAGCAGATATAACATCAGAGGCTGAGTCCTGGTGTTAGTATTGGGAAACACAAGGGATGAGGAACATTTGTAAGAAAACACTAATGATTAGCATGTGGAATATAAAAAAAAATACGAACGCAGGACAATTGGACATTGTTTAAAAAGAAACAGAATGCATATATATTGATATAGTAGACATTAGCTAGCTGAGATCAATTGGCACTGGCCATTTTGAATCAGACAATCTTATAATCTACCACCGGAGAAATGGAAAGCTGAAGGAAACTGAAGTCACATTCACAGTTAAAATGATAATTTCCAGATCCATCTTGAAATACATTGTTGTGAATGATAGGATAACATCTATTCTTTAAAAAGAGTAAGGGCTATGAGGGGGAGTGCTATATCTGACCTTAACCAACTTCACAGGGGAAACTATCCCCACTCACAGCATCAATAACACAGAATCAGTTTGCGTAAGGTCAGACATGTTCCCTATGTTCTCATGCCTCTTTTTACTCTTCTCAACACCAAACTTATTGTTTTTCTGGGTCTAAATTATAATGTGATTGTATTGAGGTTGTCAAAAGGTTATAATTCAAATTAACAATAGAATACAAACAGCTTCCCAAAATGTGCACACAGACACCTCAGTCTCAAACCCTGTGGCTCTAACAGTTCCAGAGTTCTCAGTCCTACCAATATTGACTTCCTAGACCCTGACCCAAGTCCCAACTGGCATCAGTTTTCCAGATCAGCTATTACAGCTTCTGCTGTCCCAAAGTATGCCCTACATTTCCCCTGGTTTGAGATAGTTTCCTCTTCTCTAGATGGTGTAAAAAACTCTCACTTTTGGTAGGGAAGATCTTTTTTCTCTTCTGGGAGATAAACATTTTTCTCGGCAGCTAAAGTTCTTCAATTTATCCATGAGAATAATCAATCCGGTTATAAATTGCTAAGGGTGATTGAGTTTATCCCATTTGAATTTAAAAGCCATGGCAAGAACAAGTTTGAGGCTTTGAACACTAATAAATAAAGACCAACTGAGCGGTGGGAGGATATCAAGAATATCATCCATGAAGAATACATAAGGTATTTATAAAAGCAGAGGAGGGAGAAAAGAGCAAGATTGATGTCAGAAAGACTCTGAGTATTGCGCTTAGGGCACTGAGAATCCAAAGTAACAAGAAAGATAAGGAGGTCAAGGAACTGAAAGAAGATTCCAAAAGGCAGCATGGCAAGGTAAAAGAAATGTATTAAAATGAAATGTGTGAAGAGCTGGAGCCAACAATCAAAAGGGACAAAACTTGCTTGGTATTCCTTAGGCTGAAGGAACTTAAGAACAATGTCCAGCCTCAAGTGGCAATACTTACAGTTGCTATGGACAGAATATCGAATGACACAGAAAGCATAAAAGATTATAGAGGAATTCACATTATCACTCCACCAAAAAAAAATTGGTTGACACAGAAAAATGTCTTTAAACAACATATGATCAAGAGACAATGGTGATGAAGGAGGAAGTTCAAGCTATTCTGAAGGAATTGACAAGAAATAAAGCCTCAAGAATTGATGGGCTATCAATTGACACATTTTTACAAACAGATGGTGCCCTGGATGTGCTTACTAAGTCGGGTCAAGAAATCTGGAGGATAACAACCTGGCTAACTTACTGGAAGAGGTTAATAATTATTTCCAGTGAAAAAAAGATGATACAAAAGAGTATGAAAATTACAGAACAATATGACTAATATTACATCCATTCTTTGAATATTATCCAACAGTGAGATCAACAGACATGCAAGAAATACAAACTGGTTTTAAAAGAGGTTGTGGCAGTAGGGGCATTATCAAATGAACCTTGCCCAAAAGGGGAGAGTATCAGAATGGCTATCTGTGTTCATTGATTATGTAAAGATATTTAACTCTGTGGATTAAAAAAATGGCTAATCTTGATAAGAAATGGAATCTCAGAATACTTATTTGTGCAGTTGTCAGAGCAGAGCATGGATGGAAACACTGCATGATTCAAAAGAAGGAAAGGATTGCATCAGGGATGTATCCTCTCTCCATACCTTTTCAATTTATATGCAGAACAGAACATTTTGGAGCCTGGATTTTATGAGGAGGAATGTGATATCAGGTTTGGAGGAAGACCAGTCAACAATCTGTATTATGCAGATGATATAACTTTGCTTGCTGAAACTAAAGAGGACATGAAGCATTTGCTGTGGAAGGTCAAGAATTATATTATTTAATATAGATTGCAATTCAACATCAAAAGCAAATTTGAGAAGAAGGGTCTGAAACTTTCCTGAAGAAAGATTTTTCCTTTTGTAGATCCCTGCCATTACAGGTTCATCCCAGAGGACTGGGATGACAATAGATTTTGAAATAGGGAGTGACAAGCAAAGGAAAATCTTGTTTTCTTTGCTAGCTTACTGAGGTGCTAGGGAAAGAGCTGTTTTAATCAGAAACTGATTAAGTTGTCACCCCTAATTTTGCACCATTCCAAAACAAGAGGACATTAGACTTCAGGAGAGAAGACATCATCAGATGAGACAATAATTACTAGAACCAGCACTTTCAGTTGCAGGAGAGAGAAGGGGTTGCCACTCTCCTGGAGAAAAGTTCCTTGATTTGGGGATCTTTGACTCTACAGGGCCTTCCCAGGGAGCTAAGAAAACAATAGAATTTGAAACATGAAAACACAAGTGGGCAAAAGTCTCACCATTTCAGCTAGGCTACCGAGGTGCTAGAGAAAGTGCTGCTTCCAAAGCCTGCTGGATAGAAACTGCTTAAACAAAACACCTGGTCTCACACCACTCTGCCCCTCCATAGGCAAAGGAAGAACTAGAATCTGGGGAAAGGGACTACAAAAAAGCAAGATTTCTGTAGGGCTTCATTGAAGAATAAAGGAAACCTAAAGGACTTTAGGAAAGTTCCCAGTAAGAACTTCCAGAAGAGTGAGTGATCCAACTTATAGATGAACATTTTAAGCTGACAACTAATCAGTAATACTGTAAAGATAAGGACTACAAATAACTTACACAGACTCAATATAAAGAGCCAAAATCTTAGCAAGAATATCTTCACATTATGTCAAGAAAGCAGCAGGTAACTTCAAATATTGTGGGGGGAAAAACCCCACAAATTAAGCATTCTCCAGAAAAAGAAGAGAATAATGCAAATACTATGAATACCCCAGAATCAAGAAGGTATAAGAGATATATTGAAATGGAAACATTTAAACAGCTATGGAAAAGTACAAGTGATGAAAGAAACAATAAAAACAAGGTAAAAAAAGGGGGGGGGGAGCCCTAGAGGCAGAGAAGTAAAAGAAATATATCAATGGGGAATTTTAAAACAGTTATAGAAGATGGTGCAAATGATGGAAGAAACAATGGAAACTGTTAAGAGAATAAACACTCTAGAGATACGAAACCAGAAGAAATATATTGATGCTGAGAAACTTGAATAACTACGGAAGAAAATGAAAAATATAAAAAAATTTGAACTATAGATAAAAAAGCACAAGAACTATAAAAAAGAATCATAATACACAGAAGATAATGACAACACAGTGTTAGAAATAACATAAATGCATGAAAATGTAATCTCGAATACTAAGGCCAAAATAGCAGAAGTGTCCAACACTATAGAGGGAAAAATAAATAAAACAGAAGTGACAAAACAGTCAATGAACTGTAAGACAAGAACTTCAATGGAAACATAAAAGAAGAAAAATCAAAGAGGAGGTGTAAAGAAAATAAAGAAACCATTAGTATTATGTGGGATGACATCAAAAGGAATAATATAAGTATGATTGACACAAGAAGGGCAAGAAAATTATTGATAAAATTATGCAAAAGGTACTAAAAATAAACTTCACATGTATTATGAAGAACAGAAAAATTGAAATCTACATTGAAAAATACCAGCGAACAACAGATACACTAGAAACAAAAACAAAACATCAAGACATATTGTAGTAAATTCTCCAAAATAAAACATGAAGATAGAATATTAAAACCATCTTGAGGAAAACAGAGTCATATGAGAAGGGGGAAAATTATATTAAGTTCTGATGCGAGCAAGAAGACAATAGGATGACATACAAAGAAAATGGGAAGGAAACAATTGACAACTGAGGATCCTGTTCCCAGCAAAGCTGTCATTCAAATACAAAGGAGAAATTAGGTTGTTAAGAAAAAATAAGAAATTTAAGCAAATTATGAAAACAAGACAAACTCTACAAGAAATCCTAAGTCGTTCAAACAGAGACACCAAAGGAAAGTGGATAGACCATGTTGTTGTTGTTATCCTGTGCCAAACTCACTGTCTCCAACACACCCACCCTGATTACCCCAGTCACTAAATCAATCAATCTCGTTGAGAGTCTTCCTCTCTTGTGCTGTGCCTCCACACTCCCAAGCATGACTGGACAAAGGATTGGCCTCTGCTTCAACATGTCCAACATATGTGGGATGAGCATTAGAATCCTTGCCTCCAAAGAGCAGCCTACTTTTACCTTTTCCAGGACGGACCTGTGTGTTCTCTTAGCAATCCGTGGTATATTCAACATTCTTCTCCACACCACAGCTCAAAGACATCAATTTTCCTTCTATCATTCCTAGTCATTGTGCAGCTCTCTGATTTATAACAAGTCATTTCAAAGACCATGGCTTGTATCAGGAACACCTTACGGCTCCAGACTGACATCATTGCTCTTTAATATTTTGGAGAGGTCTCTGACACAGCAACCATAAGTTGTTGTTGTTGTTAAATGCCGTTGAGTGGAAATCAAAGGGTTGAACAGAAAATTTCAAAAGGGAGCTTGAGATGACAAAGCGAGATACTATAATAAACTGTGCAGAGAGCTGGAGTCAGAAAATCAAAAGGGCCAAACTCACTCAGTGTTTCTTAAGATGAGGGAGTTGAAAAACAAATTAAAGCCATGAGTGGCAATACTTAAAGATACATTGGGTAGGATGTTAAAAGATCCAAGAAGCATTAAAAGAAGATGGAAAGAATATACAGAGTCACTGTATCAGAAGGAATTGGCTGATACAGAAAAAAATTATTGAAATAACATGAGCCTGTGGTGATGAAGGAGGAAGTTCAAGTTGTTCTGAAAGAATTGGCAAAAAACAAGTTTCCAGGAGTTGATGGCATACCAACTGACAAATTTCAACAGACACTGCCCGGGATGTGCTCACTAAGTTGTGTCAATAAATTTTGAGGACAGCTAACTGGCCAACTGACTAGAAAAGATGGGTATTTGTTTCCATTCCAAAGAAAGGTGACCCAACAGAGTGCAGAAAACCATCAAACAATATCACTAATATCACATGCAAGCAAGATTCTGCTGAAAATTATCCAAAAAATGATTGGAGCAATATGTCA
>NW_006399784.1:2101342-2105035 GCF_000299155.1 Elephantulus edwardii | reverse complement strand
AGGCTGGATTTAGAAGAGGTCGTGGTACTAAAGATATTATAGCTAATGTTAGATCTTGGCAGAAAGCAGAGAGTACCAAAGGAATGTCTGTCTGTGCTTCATTGACTATGCAAAGGCTTTTGACTGTGTGGATCACAACAAGCTATGGTTGCCTCTGAGAAGAATGGGAATCCCAGAACATTTGATTGTGCTTATGAGAAACCTATACTTGGACCAAGAGGCAAAAGTCAGAAGAGCGAGAAGACACTACATGGTTTGGAATCAAGAAGGGGGTCCATCAGGGATGTATTTTGTCTTCATACCTTTTCAGTCTATTTACAGGACAGATCATCTGAGACGCTGCACTGTACAAGGACGGTTATGGCATCAGGATTGATAGAAGAAGCATCAACAACCTGCGTTATGCAGATGACACAAGCAACCATTTGGTAACCAGTAATAGCAGAAAAAGAAAGACAGTAAAATAGCAACCATGAAATGTGGCATGTCAATAATCACACTTAATATAAATGGACTAAATGCATCAATTAAGAGAAAAAGAGTAGCAGAATAAAAAAAAAATACAAAGCCCATCAATATATTTCTTTCAAGACTCGTATCTAAGAAATTAAGAGAAAGACTAAAAATCAAAGGCTCGAAAAAAAATATGCCAAGCAAATAGTATCCACAAAAAAAGCAGAAATGACAATAGTAATCGCTGATAAAATAGACTTCAGGATGAAAACCACCATAAAAGACAATGAAAGGCACTATATTGTGATTAAAGGCACAACAGATCAAGAAGATGTATCAACATCTATGCACCACATAAAAGACTTGTACAAGGCCTGAAAAATTATTAAAAGAATTGAACAAAGAAATATATAAGCCCACAATAGTGGTAGGAGACTTTAACACACAATAGTCTTACCAACAGATGAATCAACTCAAAAGAACTTAACAAAGGTGCAGAAGACCTAAACTATACAATTAGCTAACTTTATCTTGTGAATGTGTTCAGGGTACTCGCACAACTAAAAGTCAACTTACTTTCTTCTCAGGTGAATATGGTACATTCTCCAGAATTGATCATATTTAGGACACAAAGCAAGCCCTCCACAAATTAAAATACATTGAAATGATACAAAATTTAGTTTTTCCAACCACAATAGTATAAAACTAGAAATGAATGACAAGAGGAAAAAGCTCATAAAACCACTTACACTGAAGCTAAATATCATTAAAATGTGATTGAATTATAGAAGAAATAAAGAATTAAATAAATTATAATGAAAAACAACATACCAAAACCTCTGCGATACAGCTAAAGTAGTTCTCAAAGAACAGTTCATAGCAATAGGGAAAAATAAGAAAGGGAAGAAAGAAGCAAATTAAAGATCAAATTCAACACTTTCACCAAACAGAAAAAGAACAGCAATCTATCCCCATAGTCTTTAGAAGAATGGAAATGAAAATAACAAGAGTGGAAACCAGTGACATAGAAAGCAGAAACATCAGCAGGATTAGGAGTTGGTTTTTTGAAAGTGTCAATAAAATTGTCAAACCACTTACAAACTTAACAAAAGAGAAAAAAAGATGAGACAAAAATAAGTTGATAAGGAATGATAGACGTGACATCACAAAAAAACCAGATGAAATTAAATCTATACTATTGGAATATTGTGAAAACTTATTGTGTTAATAAATTTGAAAATCTAGATGAAATAAATTCCTTGAAACTCTTGCCCTACCCAAATTGACATGGACAGAGGCAGAACATTTGAATGGACCAATCATAAAAGAAGAAATTGAGCCGGTCATTAAAAGACTTCCTTGACAAAAAAAAAATGTCATTAACCAGATGGCTACACAGCTGAATTTTAAAACCAAACATTCAAAGATCTATCGCCAATTCTACTTAAATTATTTCAGAAAATCAAAAGAGAGGAAACATTCCCAGAATAAGTCTATGAAGCAAGTAAAACTCAAATACCCAAACCAGGCAAAAAATATTGTCAAACAGGAAAACTACAGACCACTATCTCTCATGAATATAGATGCAAACATCTTTAACAAAATCTTGGAAATGGAATACAACAGAACATAAAAAAATAATAATTCATCATGACCAAATGGGATTCATAACAGATATGCAAGGATTGTTTACCATAAGCAAACCAATAAATTTAATTCATCACATTAACAAAGCAAATAACAAGAATTGCATGATCCTAGCAATTGACACATGAAAGGTATTTGACAAAATCAAACATTATTTCCTGATTAAAACACTCAGTAAAATAGTCATAGAAAGGAATTTTCTCAATATTGTAAAAACTATATAAGCAAAACCAAGAGCCAATTTCATTTTCAATAGAGAAAGAATAAAAGCATTATCTTTCCAAATAGGGACCAAACAAGGATGCCCGTATTGTCACCACTCATGTTCAATATTGCATTAGAGGTACTTCCTAAGGAAATATTACAGGAGAAGAAAATAAAAGACATCCAAATTAGCAAAGAAGTGTTTAAACTATTAACTACGTGCAGAAGATATATAGTGTACACAGGAAACTCCAAGGACTCAACCAGAAAAATGGTTAGAGCAAGTGAACCAATTAGTGGAGAAGCAGGATACAAGATAAATATACGCAAAAGTCAGTGGCATTCATCTATAGTAACCACAACAACTACAAAATCCCCACAACAAAAGTCAAAACAACAAAAAACCCAAACAAATAACACTACAGAGAGAAGAAACCAAGAAAACAATACTATTTATAAAAGCTAAATACAAATTAGGATATTTAGGAAAGAATCTAGCTAGAGACACAAAAGAAGTTTACAAAGAAAATCACTTCTGTGAGAAACAATAAAATACCTAAATAAATGGGGAAATATTCCTTCATGGATAGGAAGACTCAATACAGTGAAAATGACAACCCTTCCAAAAGCAACCTACATGTTTAATGCAATTCCAATACATATATCAAATTCATTTTCCAAGGAGATTGAAAAAGCAATTGCCAATTTTATTTGGAAAGCAAATGAGCAAAACACTCCTGAAAAAAGACAAAACAAAACTAGAGTGAGAAACATAGCATTTAGCATTCCCTGATCAGAAAGTCTCTATACAGCTGTAATAAACAAAACAGCATAATACTGGAACAATGACAGATATACAGAAAATGGAACAGAATTGAGAGCATAGAAATAAACTTATCCACCTATGGTCAAGTGATATTCAATAACAAAACACAACCTATCAAATGGGGAAATTACAACTTCTTCAATAAATGATGCTAGCAAAACTGGACTGGTAACTTGCAGAATGGTGAAACAGGATCCAAATCCCACACCATACATAACAATCAAGTCAACATGGAACAGAGACCTGTGGGTAAAGCCCCAAACTATAAAGATCATAACGGACAAAATAGAACCAACCTTAGAAGCTTATCTTATGGTATAAGGAAGCTGACAAATATAACCAGAAATGGACAACCAGGTGAGGATAAAATAGATGAATAGGATCTTCTAAAAAATTAAATTCTTGTGTGCACCAAAGACTTTTTCCAATAGAGCAAAAAGAAAAATCCACTGACAAGAAAAAAACATTTGGCAATACTATCTCAAAACAAGATTTGAGACAAGAGCCTCATAACAAAAGTTTGCTGAGTATTATAGGGTATTCACAAGCAAAAAATCAACCAA
>NW_006399784.1:2091807-2093352 GCF_000299155.1 Elephantulus edwardii | reverse complement strand
GAATGTTGCTAGAAGGTGCTATTCCTTGGAGAGGGACATTATGTTAGGAAGGGTGAAGGGTCAGGGAAGGGGAGGAGACCCTTAACCACGTGGATTGGCATGATAACTTCCACAATTGGCTCTTATGTGTCTGAAAGTTTGGGTATGGTGCAGGATAGAACAGGGTTCAGATCTTCTGTTCATAGGATCACTATGAGACATAGTCAATTCAGTAGTATCTAACACCAACAATCCATTGATTGACTTTTATTTTGTCACATGAATAAGAGGGGACATAAGAATAGGATGTGTTTGTCTATTCACAAGGGTTGTTGTTCTGTAGTATAGAGTTGGAACTGACTCAAAGCTGAATCTCTGGCAGGTGTTCAGGGGCAATAACTGCACAGGGGGAGATTGTCCATCCTTCTCCCTAAAAGCTGCCGGTGGCTTTGAACAGCATGCTGTTGGCATGGCAGCACAGCTTCTTGCTACTAGGCCATGAGAGTTCCCATTCACACTAGTATTACCATTAAATTGAGTGGATTCAGAGTATAAATTGTGACACTCTCCAGCAAAGAAGTAGAGAATGCAGTGAGTGCCATATTAGAGGCTAGATGCTTGAACCAGCCAGATTTACAGAAGAAAAGCAGCAGCTGAGGCAGAGAATCAGAGGCTGATGTGAGACAGAGTTTATCTGGGATTGTCAACCTACCCAAACAAAACCAGTGACTTTTTCTCATTTTTGCTGGAGAACTTAAGAGGAGATGTCATAAGATTATGAGAGTTTTGTAACACTGGCCTAAACCAAAAAAAAAGACTGAAGGCTGAGGGGCATGTGGATACACTTCAGAAGCTGTTCTGAGAACTTTTACCCTGTTGACTTCCCTAATAAATAGAAATGGACTTCAGACCCAGTAGAACAGTGGTTGGTTGTTGGAATTAGTAGAAATAGGTGCAGGAGTGTAGGGGACATTTGTGGCATGATAAATGTTAGTCTTATATTATGATTATTCTTGACGGGGCAGTTCTCCTTTGTGGCATTAATAGAAATCAGACTTGGTTGACCCCTTCTGTGACTTGTTACTTTTACAGTATTGGTGATACATGGGAAAAAAACAGCAGCACAATTACAATAAAAAATAGCATTTCATATCCCATTCTTTTCTTTATTGTTTGGTTTGGTTTATTTTTTAAATTGAGATTTTAATGAAAGTTTACAGGGAAGGTGGATTTCCATTCATTCATTATTGAACATTTTCCTCCCTGCTCTCCCCTCTCCACAAGTTCACTTTTGTCTTTGAAAAGAAAATAAAAATTCTTTCATTCTAATAAAATACCCCCCTCCCCCTGGTCCACTTTACTATACAGTACTTATTCTGGACTCGTACCATGCAAATAATATCCCACCATATATTCCTTCCAAACATTTCTCTCCCTCATCCATTTCCATGCAATGTGGATTATTTATCCCCCTCACGTAGTTTCCCCCAATGCTGATGTCAATCTTGTTTCATAACATTGGCAGCATGTAACACTTGATCTTTTGTGACCGAGATATTTCACCCA
>NW_006399784.1:2089786-2091707 GCF_000299155.1 Elephantulus edwardii | reverse complement strand
CAATAAAAAAAGGAAAAAATAAAAAACCTACAATGTATGGGAATTATTGTGTGAAACACAATGAGTGAAAGAAAGTGTGAAACACAATGTATATTGATTTTGTATGCAAACCATAGAAATGCTTTTTTAACAAAACCTCAAAGATTCTCACCTCTGGGTCAACTGGCAGCACCATGATAGATGGAGAAGAGATAGAATTTGTTAACAATTTCCTTTTGCTCATTTCTACAACCAACACTTTTAGCATCAGCAGTTAAGAAATCAAAAGATCAATTGAATTAGGAAAATCTGCTGTCAAGTACCACTCCTGAGCGCTGAAGGGCATAGATGACATCAGACTGGAAAGCAAAGTACTCCTGATCCAGGCCATGGTCTTTACAATACTTGTGATGTATCAGAGACTTGGACAATCATTAAAGATGACAGAAAAACCAATGTCTTTAAGTCGTGGGGCTGGAAAAGAGTATTAAACATATTATGGACTGCCAAGAAAGCTAACAGGTCTGTCCTAGAGAGGGTGAAACCAAGTTTCTCTTTGAAGCTTAGGATTTTTAAACTGTCTCACATACTTTGGGCATGTTGCCAGGTGGGATCAGTCTTTGGAGAAGGACATCATGCTTGGAAGGATGAAGGACAGTATAGAAGAGTGAAACACCAGATGACACGGATTAACAAATAAAACAAAATAATAGGGAAGATGTGCCAGAGACAGTGAAATTGGCTCAGGACAAAGCACAGTTCAGAAATATTCTGCATAGAGTTGCTATGAGTCACACGTGACTCAACAACACTTAACAACTATAGAGAGCTATAGTGTCAGAGAGGTAAACAACTGTGCTGCTAATTTAAAAAAAAAATAAATATGCAGTTTGCATCCCACTAGCTGCTCCACGGCACAAAGATGGACAAATTCTTCTCAAGTAATTTTCTGCTTCTGAACACCCACCGGAGGGTCAGCTATGGCTCAATTCCAATTTGATGACACTACACAGTAACAATAGCAAAAACAACTACATTGAGTGTGAAGTCAAGAGCTGATTGTTAAAAATTACTTTCCTGTGCCTTTTTCTCCTTTTGTGTCTGTTCTATTGTCCTTGTCTTCTTTCTGAATCTTCTCTGTCTGCTCTTCTTAATTAATAACACAGGAAGAAAATCCAATTACCTTCAGCTCAGTGAGAACTAGAACCTAAGACATTACAAACAATAATGGGAAAAAACCCCAACTTTGCAAATGTCAGTGAAATGGTAGAAAAGGAATCTGACAATCTGGTTCTCTCTTAAAGTATCAGGACTGAGGAAAGACTTCCCAGTCTTGCTTTCTGGAAGTGAGGGAAACTTGAAACCCTTACATCCGAGAATAAAAAGCTATAGCCTTCAGTATGGACTACATCTCAACATCAAGAAAACAAAAATCCTCACCACTTAGCCATTAGACAGAAGTATGATGGAGAAAAGATTGAACTTGTCAACAATTTCATTTTAACTTGGAAACACCCTCAATATCCATGAGAAGCCAAAAAACATGTTGCAATGGGGGAAATATCTGTCAAAGACCTCTCCAAAGTGCACAACATCAAGAAAATAAAGATTCTCACCAGTGGGCTAATTGGCAGCATCAAGTTAGATGGTGAAGAGATCGAGATTGTTAACAGTGTTAGGTTGCCTGTCTCCACACAAGATGATTTGCATTGGGAAAGTTCTGTCAGAGACCTCTCTAGAATATTGAAAGACAATGATATCAGTGTAAAGAGACTAAGTGCATCTGATCCAAGTCATAGTTTGCAAATAAATACTTGCTGTGCATCACAATGCTGAGTGCTGATTAGGGATGATAGAAAGATAATTGAGGACTTTGAGCTGTGGTGCTGGAGAAAAATACTGAATATACCATGGACTTCTAGAAGAACAAATAGTGTTCATC
>NW_006399784.1:2074701-2082311 GCF_000299155.1 Elephantulus edwardii | reverse complement strand
TGTCATTTCCCCACTTAACTGATTTCATTCCCTTGTCAAAAATCAGTTGACCATAGGTAGATAGGCTGATTTCTGGGTTCTCGATCCTATTCCATTCATTTATGCATCTGCCATTGTACCAGTATCACACTGTCTAGACCACCATGGTGTAGTAATTTGACATCAGGGAGCGAGATGCCTCCTATCTTGTTTCTCTTTACTTTGCATATTTGGTGTCTCCTTACATTCCAAATGAAATTGGAGATTGCCTTTTCCAACTCATTGAATAATGGAATTGGTATTTGTATTGGAATTGTATTGAATGTGTAGATTGCCTTTGGTAGTATTGTCATTTTCACAATATTGAGTCTTTCTATCCAAGAGTAAGGTATATTCTTCCATTTCTCCAGGTTTCTTTTTGTTTCTTGTAGTAATGTTTTATAATTTTCTTTGAATAGGTTCTTTGTGTTTATAGTTAGATTTACTCCCAAGTATTTAATCTTGTGATTAGCTATTGTGATAGGTATTATTTTTCTTAATTCCATTTCATTGTTAGCCTTTTTATCATTTATTATTCTGATTATTTGTCTTTCCCCTTGTTAGTTTTGCTAGATGTTTGTCAATTTTATTGACCTTTTTCAAGATCCAACTTGTAATTGAAACCAAATTGATGGTTTCAGTTGTTTTTCTGTTTTCTATTTTATTCCTATTTTAAATTACAAGTATTTTAGAAAGTGTCAGGTTTCCTTGCTTTTCCTTTTCCAATTTATTGGAGATGTTTAGTTAGAGATTAAGTGATTGTTTTCTTCCAGTCTTTTGATGTGTTTGCTATTGTTATAAATTGACCTCTGATTACAACTTTGACTATTTCCCAGAGGTCTCTGTAAGTTATGTTTTCATTGTTATTTGTTTCAAGAAACTTTTTAATTTCATTTTATTTATTTCTTCTGGTACCCTCTCATGTTCAAGGAAGTTGTTATTCAGCCTCCAAATGTATTGCATTGGGGTTTTTTTTCTCTCCTTTATCCTCTTGTTATTAATTTCTAAGTTTTTTATCATTGTGGTCTGAGAAGATGCTTTGTATTGTTGCTTTTTTTTTAAATTTATTGATGCTTGCCTTATGACTTAAAATGTGATTTATTCTGGAGAACGTTCTATGCACATTGGAGAATAAGGTATACTGTGATTTTGGGGGGTGCATTAACCTATAAATATCTATACGATGAAGTTGATTTATTGTATGGTTTAATTCTTCAGCATCTCTGTAGAGTTTCTTCCTGAAAGTTCTATCTTTTCTTGAGAGTGGTGTTTTGAAGTCTCCATTTGCTATAGTCATGTTGTCTATTTCTTTTTTTTTAGTTTTGTTAATGTTTGATTTATATATTTTGTAGCTCTGTCATTTGGTGCATATGTATTTATTATTGTTATGTCATCTTATTCTGTTGTTTTTGTTAAGTGCCATCGAGTCTTAGCAACTCATAGCAAGCCTATGAATGAAAGTCCTTGACTCCTGCGTGACTTTCATCCTTTCTCTAGGTTCATCCTTTCTTCTAGGGTTTCCGGAGGCAAACTATTCACGGAAGTGGATGACACTGCTGCTTCCAAGCTTGTTTTAACCAGGTAGTGCCACCGAATACTGTCCACCATGGGTAACCATTATCACATTTGACACATCAGTTTCACAGTGTTCAGCTTCCTAGCGACCGCAAGTTACCTCTGTGTGGCAAGTGGACACAACAGGGCTATACAACATAGAGGAATGTTGCACCAAAAACAATTAAAGATAGGAGGCCTTTAGACCCTACAGGATTTTAAGCTACAGCCTGGAGCAAGCTCCGCAGGCTCTGCCCTTACTTCCCCTTAGTTTAAGGCTCTGGGCTGCCCACCCACTTTTGAACGGTAAAAAGAGCCCTAACACACAGTATAAAGGACTCCATAGACTTCCGTTGCCTTGATTGCCACCAAGTCGAGCCACCATTGAGATGCCAGCCATCCTGCAAGTCAGCCAGCCAACTTCCAGAATGGAAGTCCAGTGACCCTTTAATCATTTGGTAGTGACCTTCCCTGTTCTTTGTGATATTTTTTGCATTGGAGTTTATTTTATCACTGCTCTTGCTTGCTTCTGGTTTCCATTTGGTTGGTATATTTTCCCCCACCCTTTTATTTTTAGTCTTTCTTTCTCTTCATTTTTCTGGTGTGTCTGTTGTAGATTGCATATTGATGGATTTTGTTTTTTTATCCAATCTGCTACTCTTATTTTCTTCAGTGGTACATTTAGATCATTCACATTCGATGTGATTATTGAGAGTCAAGATTTTGTTGCTATCATTTTGTTGAGTTCTTTTTGGTGTCGTTACAAATTACTTCAGTCCATCCTATTCTGTGGCACCTCTGTAAGAAAAACAATTCTCAGTGTTTCCTGAAACACTGGTTTTGTTTTTACAAACTCCCTTAGGTTGTACTTTTCTGGGACTATCTTGATCTCTCCTTCATATTTGATGGACAATTTTGCTGGTTATTCTTGGTTGAAAGTTGTGTTCTTTGTGTGTTAGATATGTGCCATTTCGCTGTCTTTTTGTTTGCATGGTTTCTGCTGAGAAGTCAGCATTTGATTTTATTTGCTCTCCCTTACAAGTTCATAGGATCACTCTGAGTTGTCTATGAGTTGATGGCACTTAACAATAATGATGAGTATAATAATAATAGAGAGAGTTACATTGGCCTAGTAGACAGAAAGTTATGCTACTAAGCCCAAGGTGGGTGATTTTAATCTGTGGCCCTCAGGCCTGGTTTCAGTTTTATTGTTTTTTAATCAGTCTTTTAAGTGTTATAGCACTAATCTGAGCATTGTTGCACAGCGGTAACTTTTGGAGGCTGTGATGCTAAACATTGTGACACTCATGTGCCAAACGCGATAATGGTTACGCATGGTGGACAGTGTTTGGTGGAGCTTCCCAATTAAAACAAGCTTGGGACCAGAAGTGGCATCTATTTCCAAAATGGATTGCCTCCAGAAACTCTATGAACAGTGCTCAGGCCTTTCGTTCATAGGGTGGTTATGAGTCATCTAAGACTTGATGGCACCTAACAACAATAACAAAAACACGTTACTCTTTGTTTCTCCCTCACTGCTTTCAGAATTCTCTCCTTATCTTTGGTTTTGGTATATTTAATTATGATTAGCCTTGGTGTTTTTCTTCTAAGGTCTATTCAATATTGTGTTCTCTCAGGTTTTTGAATATATATTCTCATTATTCATTATAAGTAAGAATTTATTTTCTAGTAATTCCTCTACAACTTTTTTCATTCCTTCATCCTATTCTGGGATTCTGATTATGTGCCTGTTATTTCTCTTGATGGTGTCCCACATTATTCTTAGGTTTTCTTCATTTTCTTTCCATTTTGATTCTACTTTTTGTTCTAGCAGATCAGTGGTGACAATTTTATCTTCTATTTTACTGTTTCTGTGTTCCTTCTCTTCAATTCTCTTCATGTGTCCCTCCATCATGTTGACAGCATCTGAAACATTGGTCCTCATAGTTTGGATTGTTGTTTCTTGTGTTTTTAAATTGTTTTCCAAAGCCTCTAATGCCTCCTTTGTTTTATCTGCATTGTTTTCGATTTTTTAAGCTACTTCTGGTTTTTGTTTGCAATATCCTGTAATTTTTCAAATTTTTCTTTCATCCATTGAAAATATTCAATTATTGTTCTTTTAAATGCTGTGTCAGAAAGCTCCATCAGACTTTCTGGCTTCAGGAAATCTTCTGATACTGTGTCCCCTTTTTTGGGTGACATCTTACTTTGGGCTTTTTAAGGGTGTGAGGTAGCCTGCTTCTTGCATGATATTTCTGAAGTAGAGTTTTTCCACCTCTGAAGTGAAAGCAGTTTCTTGATCTGGAGCCACTGTTCCTGAAGTGGGTGAGGCAGCTATCCTGCCTGTGTTTCTCTCTCAACTTCTGACCAAAGGGATGATTTTCTTCAATTCTGGAGAGAAAAGGCCTGTGGAAGCAACCTGTTCTATTAGACAACAGTTGTAGTTAGGCCAGTCCAAGGCACTCCATTTAAAGGCCATTAGCTGAATGGGCATAAGGAGATACAAGTGGAGCATGGAGATGCATGCAGAGCAGGTGTGCATTCTGGTACATTCAGGGCTTGCACGCTCATGGGGAGGGAACACACAGACACATGCTGGGATGACATGCATGGGGATATAAGGGGAAAACCAGGAAGCTTTGGTTTTCCCCTCAAGAACTAGGTCTTCTGCCTCACTCGAATTCTAGCTCTCTCAAACCCTTCTGCTTGAGCTTAAGGGGTCCCACATCATCCAGCCAAATGTCTGTGATCCCCACAAAGCACATCACTGAAATTCTAGTTATCCTGCTCTCCTGGAATGTTCGTAGGTTTCTCTGGGTCCATTGCACTCTTTATCCATGTTGCTCTAGGTCTGCGTCACTCCCAACTCAGTTCACTCCTTTTTGGGAGTGGTGCAAATTCCATTTCTTTCCACAGGACTGCTGCTGATGACATGGCTGCTACTGACGATGCTGCTGCTGCTGCTAATGATGCTGCCACTGCTAACCATGTGGCTTCTGTTGATGATGTGTCCTTAGGTCCCATTCTTAAGGACAATCTTGTCTAGAACAGGAAAATATCATCTATATATGAAGAATACCTGTCACTAGAACTATTATTCAAAAGTACACACTAATAATAAAGCCAAATATGAATAAACTGAAGACTTATAACAACGTCTTCAATTTAAAATTGGTCAAACATATAAACATGAAGCACTAATAATAACTGGTGTTTGGAGTGCAAAAATTAGGAATTATGAGTAAGAATTGGTAATTTGAAATGTGTTCTTATTTCATCCTTCCTAGAACAAACCTGTTCTTCTACAGCATAACATCTCAAAGGCATCAATTCTTCTTCTGTTATCCTTAGTTACTGTCCAGTTCTCTGACATGTAAAAAGTAATTATGAAGACTATTGCCTGGATCAGTTATACCTTAATCTCTATCCTGACTTGTAAAGGTCCCTTTCAACAGATTTTCTTAGTGCAATTTGGTTTTTTGTTTCTTGATTTCTGTGACAAACGTGTTGATTGTGCACCTCAAAGCACAACCCACCAAATTTTAAATCTTAAAAGGAAAATAAAAACATATTGTGCAATAAAGTATACTAAGGTATATAAAAATAGACTAATAAAGTTTTATATGGAATGTTTACTTGATTGGAAAGTTGGTATTTGTTTTTTTATAATTAATCCTATTAAAATTTTAGCTTTGAGTAAACCTGAAGAAAATCACTAATCTTAAAGATATGTAAAAGTGAAAATCCTCTGATCATTAAATTGAATATTGATAAATGATTTCCAGGAAACACCTATCTTTTAAGGAGATGAACTTTAGAGTAGATAATATTTTAATTACAAAGATCAAGCAGACAATCATTAAAATAGTGTGATCTCTATTAATAAGAACTGAATTCTTTTGCAAAAAGAATCACCAGTAAGTACCATTGATATGGCATTTCTCCAAGAAATATTCTTGTAAATTAGAGGAAATGTTGAAGAAGGGACTTAGAGATCTAATTTCTTTTAATTTAATTCCTCTCAAAAAGGCAAAGCAATAATTCTAATTTATAGGAATAATCTCTTACATGATTAACTAATGGCAGATAACTCAGAGGGTTTATAGGTGTTTATAATTCAGATGTAGAACAGAATAAAAAGAACACAAACTTACCAATTTGGATGCCTACAATTTTTTTTAAACCCATATTTTTATCATAGGAGTATGCAATGAGGGTTGCCGAGTGGATTATATTTGGGGGTAGGGGGTGGGGTTTGGGGAGGTGCAGGGGGGGATTGTGTACCAATGAGGGAGTTTTTCTTTTGCTTTTCAAGGAGAGGAGCAAATGGGGGGGAAGGGGGAGGGGTTTGTACGGGGAGAAGGGTGCAACAATGAATGAATGGAATTCCAAAATCTCTGTAGATGTTCATTGAAATGAAAAATAAACAACCTAAATTAAAAAAAAAAGAGATGAATGAATAATCAAACAGTGATGTATACATGCAATGGAGAACTGTGTAACACAAAAACAATGAAGACTCAGCAAAATATCTTGTAAAGTGGTGGAACATTATGCTGAATGAAATAAATCAATCACAAGGGAAAAAAAACAAAAAAACCCCATATTTATTCTATAATTAGTTTGTCCTTTCAAGATTTGCATATAGAGAGAAATTTATAAAAATTGTAAACAGCAAAAACTTTCTGGAGGATCAGTTGTGTATTGATTCTAATATGATGGAACACAATAACAACAACAACAACCATTATAGGCCTAGAAAAAGGGAATGACATTTCTAAGCAGTTAAAATTATTGAGGAATTTGGATGATACCCAACATGTTAGAAGTTCCAGTTCAACCAAATGCACCTTGGAAGAGACATTTGGCCTTCTACTTTCTAAACACAAATCATTGGATATAGTTTGATGTGAAATTCTACACTAATAAAAATGTGGTTTCTATGAACAAGAATTAATTCAGTATATTTTTTATTTAAAAAATTACACAGCTGTTTTACACACAAAGATACTGATTGTACAATAAAAAACAAAGAAAATAAAAAAAACAAAGAAAATAAAAAACCAACCATTTTAAGAAGCAGAAATTGATCAAGAACACTAAAGGAAGAAGTCTAAGTCGTACAGTTGCTGTTTTTATCTGTCATGGAACTGAGTATGATCCATAGCAACCCTGTGAACACTGGATCTGAACTCTGTTCTATTCTGTGCCATTCTTAGATCCTTTGACATTTTTTAGCCCACTGCTGCAGTCACTGTGTCAATCCATCATTTTGAGGGTCTTCCTCTCTTCTGCTAACTCTTCATTGACATTCTTGTCAACAGATTAGCCTCTCCTAGAAATATGCCCTAAAAGTGTGAGACAAAGCTTAATTATCTTTACTGCAAAGGATCACTCTGACTTCTACTTCTCCAAAACATAACAGTTTGTTCTTTTGGCAATCCATGGATAGTCAATACTCTCCTCCAACACCATAATTCAAAGTAATCAATTCTTCTTTTGTCCTCCTTACTCATTGCACAGCAAGTGATTGAAAAGGTCATGGGCTGAATCAAGCACAACTTAGTCTTCAAACTAACATAACTGTTCCTCAATAATTTAGAGAGATCCCTGACTTTCCCAGTACAGTGTGTCTCCTGATCTCCTCACTGGTGTTACCAAGGCTGTTGATTATTGATGCAAGTAAAATGAAGTCATTGAAAGTTTCAATCTTCTTCAAATTTATCCTGATGTTGCCTATTGGTCTAGTGGTGAGAAATTTTATTTTCATGAGGTGGAGATGTAATCTATATGGAAGAATGTATTCCTTAATCTTCTGTAGCAAGTGTTAGCAAGCAGGGTTATGTCATCTGAAAAATATAGGTTACAGACGAGTCTCTCTGATCCTGATATCATAATAGGCTTCTGAGTTCAGGTTCTTGAATATATTCCTCTGTATGCAAACTGAAGAACAGATTCAAACCTAGAGTTGCTGTAATCAAGGATGCTTTGGGCAGAATATTAAATGATCCAGGAAGTATTAAAAGAAGATGGAAGGA
>NW_006399784.1:2069951-2072586 GCF_000299155.1 Elephantulus edwardii | reverse complement strand
TGGAGAGGTTCGTAACAGCAGACTTTCCCATGGCAATGCGCCTTTTAATTTCCTGGCTGCTGGTGCCAAGACTGTTGACTAAGGAGCCAAGCAAACTAAAGCTGTGTACAATCTCAATCTCTTCACTATCTATCCTGATGCTGGCTTTTAAAATCCACACAGTCAAATGTAAATAAAATCAATAAAGCACAAATATATGTTCTCCTGTTATTCTTTGCTTTCAGTCAAGATTAATCTGACATCAGTCATGATATCCCTAATGCCACAGTCTCTTCTAAATTTAGATTGCTTTTATGGCAGTTCTCTTTATGTACCTCTACTAGTAGTTTTGAGTGATCTTCAGCATTATTTTGCTTTTATGTATATTGTTTGGTGTTTTCAATGTTCTTTTGGATCATCTTTCTAGGAATGGGAACAAATCTGTTTTTTTCCCCTCCAGTCAGTTTGACCAGGCAAATTCATAAGCATAGACTGATGAATGTATTCAGAGCTGCCTCTGTGAGGTGAGACATATGAACTGATATGCCATTGATTCTTAAGGTTTTATTTTTACCCAATGCCTTCAGCGCAGTTTGAGTTCTTCCTTTATTACTGTAGGCTTTTGTTTTTAGATTTCAATTTATACTTAGACATTGACAAAATACAGACTCTAGAAATTGTTATGCTGCCAAGTGATTTGTTACCCCACATGAATGCAATGGAACACAAGTAGATATCTCTCTACCAAGAAATTAAGAAGATGTCTCAATGTCCACCTGATTGCAAACTATCTATATTTGTGAATTTTCTTGAGATTATAGAATGAGAAATAATAGAAATAAAATGGGGAAAAAAGTTGGCACTATCCATGTCACTTACATGCAAAATTTTACTAAATGGAATTTAAAAGTGATTTGACAGAGGAAGTGTCAAATTCAAAAGAGTATGTGAAATGAGGGATAGATATCATTGCTTACACAAGTTGGACCTTTGTTGGAAGCAGAGAATAACATAAATATCTTTACCTGTGTTTTACTAGTTATAAAAGACATTCAAATCTTCATATCAGAACAAATTATGGGCAAAATTGAAAAAAAAGGGGGAATTCCTGAATACTTAAGTAGTATTTATACAGAATCTTAGTGCATAGACCAACATTAAATCACTTAAGTAGAAAAAGCTATCTACCTTTTTTACCACTTAGAACGGGTTCCTCAATTCATTCATTCATTCATTTTAATAATAATAATATTTATTAAATTTTCATTGTTTAACATTTATTTCCCATTTTCCCTTCTTCGACCCATCCCACGATGCAACCCTAGCTCCTCATTATTGACCTACATATAATGCCTAATCATATATTCCTATTCTCCTCATCTGTTCTAATGTAATGCAGTGTTCATTATCTGTCCAATCTTTTTTCCATTATTTCTCCAAGCTCCCTCATATCTGTCCTATTTTATAACAATGATATTATGCAGAGTTTTTTATATTATTTACAATAGCAAAATGATGAAAGCAACACAAGTGTCCACCAACAAATAAAAAGATAGAAAAACTGTAGTATATTCATACAATGAAATATGCACCATCAAAGAACAATGGACTTATAAAACATTAAACATTATGCTGAGTGAAATATCTCAGTAACAAAAGGGGAACTGATTTTTAATTAGAGAAGACATGTGTAAGGCTTACATCCTTTAACCATATCTATTGAGTATAATATTTTGTGCAAATTAACTAAGAATCTGAACTAACATGACCTAGACATTTCAGAAAAACTTAATAGCAACCAGTGATCTGCCTGCTGAAAGTAAAAAGGATTTGAAACTAAAGATTTTGGCATGAAATTCACCCCAGAATCAAATAAACAAAAAAATTCAAAACTAGATAAATAAGCAACAGAAAAATACATGAGGAAGAAAAAAGAAGATTGAAGTTGTCAAGAAAGTCCTCTTACTTTTATTTACAGTCAACACCCATGGAAGTAAGAATAAAAAAATCTAACAAGAAACTATATAAAACTACTGCAAAAGAGGTCTTTGGATTGCTGCAAAACAAAGAAGTCATTTTCAGTTAGGATTAAAGTGCTTCTGACCCAAGCCATAATATTTTCAATTGTTTTATACACAATCAAAAGTTTACCAAAGACTTCATGGTAGACTACCCAAAAAAATGTTGACCTTTGAATTTTAGTGTTGGTGAAGAATAATGGATAAATCATAGATTGCCATAACTAAATTTGTCTTGGAAAAAAATACAGCCAAAAACTTATTTATATAGGAAAGAGGCTGATGCTTGGTAAAATGCAGTGTCAAGAAAAGGGTAAAGACTTTAAAGGGATGAATTAACAAAATGACAACTGCGTTTGGTTCAAATATAAAAAAAATGGTGAGACTGGTAAAGGCCCAGGCAACATTTCATCATGTTATGTTTGTGTTACCATGATTCAGAACTAGCTCCACTAACAACAAAAGATATTTATTAAAAAAATGTGCATCAATGAATTAATGAAAATCTAACTTTACTGTAAACTTTTGTTAAAATCACAATTAAAATAAAACATGCTATTTTGGTGGAAGATCAATGAACAATCTGCATTACGCAGATGGCACAACCCTGCTTGATGAAACTGAAGAGGACCTAAAAT
>NW_006399784.1:2057351-2069846 GCF_000299155.1 Elephantulus edwardii | reverse complement strand
TGGATGGTGAAGAGATTGAGATTGTCCACAACTTTAGTTTGCTTGGCTCCATAGTCAACACTCTTGGCACCAGCAGCCAGGAAATTCAAAGCATTGTGATGGGAAAGTCCGCTGTTAGGGACCTCTCTAAAGTACTGAAGAGCAATGGTGTCTCTCTGGAGACTAAGGTGCATCTGATACAGACCATGGTCTTTACTATCACTTGTTATACATCAGAGAGTTGGACATAAGTAGGGAGGATAGAAGGAGAATTGATGCCTTTGAGCTGTGGTGCTGGACAAGAGTATTGAGTGTACCATGAAAGGACTGCTAAGCAAACAAACATATTCATCCTGGAGAGGGTTAAACCAGGCGGCTCCTAGGAGGCAAGGATTCTGAGGCTCCGTCTTACATATTTTGTACATGTTGTAAGGAGCGACAGGCCCTTGGAGAGGGACATCATGCTTGGGAAGGTGGAGGGACAGCACAGGAGGGGAAGACCCTCTATGAGGTGGATTGATTCAGTGACTGGGGCAATAGGGATGGGTGTATTGGAGAGAGTGCAATTGGCACAGGACAGAGCAGAGTTTAGGGCTGTTGTACATAAGGTAGCTATGATTCGCAAGTAACTCAATGGCACCCAACAACAACACACTATTTCTGTACTCTGTCATGAATTTCAAGTTCATCTAGATAATAAGTGGTATTTTCATATTTCTAGAAATGTCTGTTTTATTTTAATTTTTAAATTTTGAGCACTTTCTATTTTCATATGCAGTATAATTGATTCTGTTGTTATATTTGTTTGTTGTTGTTCTATGCCTTTAAGATGAGTACAAGTAATGAACCTATGAACAACCAACCTGTACACTAGACTTTATTACTGAAGTCACAGTGTCAATTCATCTCATTAAGGGTTTTCCTCTCCTTTGTTGACCTTCCATCTTTACAAGCATATTAAAGATGTAATTTTGTCATCCTTGTCTCCAAGGATCACTCTGGTGGCACCCTTTCCAGGATATATCTGTTTGTTCCTTGGTAGTTCATGGGATATTGAGCACACCAATTCAAAAGCATTAATTCTTCTGTCATCCTTGTTCATTAATTCCTCTGTCATCCTTGTTCATTGTCCAGCTCTCTGATGTGTAGCTGGTGATTGAGAAGACTCTCGCCTGAATCAAGGACACCTTAGTTCTCAAACTGATTTTTCATAATTTTGTAGAGATCTCTGACAGTAGATTTGCTCAATGCAATATGTTTTCAGATTTCCTGACTGCTAATACCACAGGTGTTGATTGCTGATCTAAGCAAGATGAAATCTTCAATCTTTTCATTGTTTATTGTTAAGTTGACTATTGGGTTTGTGTTGAGGATCTTTGTCTTCTTGATGTTGAGATGTAATCCACACCGAAGGCTGTATTCCTTGATCTACTGAAAGGGTTTCATATCCTCACTTTCAGCAAGGAAAGTTGTGTCATCAGCATAACACAATATTTTTGTGAATCTTCCTCTTCTTGATGGAGTGCAGCTTCACAAATTACTTGCTCAGCATACAGATTGAATAGGTATGGAGAAAGATACAACCTTGACAAACACCCTTCCTGTTCTTAAACTATACAGTGTTCCCTATTTAGTGCAACAGCCTGTTGATGTACAGATTCTGTATGAGTACAATTAAGTGTATTGGGATTACCATTCTTCTTCTTCTTTTTTTTTTAAGAGAAATTGGGAGAGATTTATTTTAAATAATTGACTTGTGCAGTTGTGGGTGAAGTATAAGGCAATACACAGTCAGATGTAGGCTTATATATTGTACTGAATTATACTAATTAATGGTAATTTATGTTATAAAACAGAATGTCTGGTGATTGTATGGAAAAACCACTACGATTTGTAAAGTTTCACTAATTTTTTTAAAAAATGGGATATGGAGACAGTTGTGCACACGAGTGTGGGGGAGTGTATGCATATATAAATAGATTTATTTTAAGGAATTGGCTCATGCAATTGTGGGACAAACATCTCAAATTTATAGAGAAGATTGGCATATGAGAAACGGGACAGAATTTCTGTGTTCCTTCTTCTCCAGGAAACCTCAGATATTTTTCTTCTTAAGGTCTTCAAACTGAACAAATAAGGCCCACTTACCTTAAAAATAATTTTGCATATTGGTCATATGAGCAAAAGAACTCAGCAACAGTTGGGCTGGTACTTGACCTGACAACTGGGCACCATAGCCTAGCCAAGTTGACACATGAAATTCACCACCACACCTGTTAGTTATCTCCTTGCCTCTGTAGTAGTTCTCTTCTGCCCTGATGTCACCCTGACCCCCCAACCCCCATCCTTTGAACTGTCTCTCAGAGACACATTTCTGGATGGACTCCCTTGTGGAGTAGTGAACAAAGTATCAGACTGCTAAAGGAAAGGTGGGCAGTTCAAATTCACCAGCCATTCTATGGAAGAAAATTGGACAGTCTCCTCCCGTAAAGACTACAGCCTTAGAATGGCTGTGGGGTTTGTCATTTGTTATTGTTGTTGTTGTTGTTTCTTTTTTTTTTATTAATTTCAATGAACATTTACAGATATTTTGGATTTCCATTCATTCATTGTTGCACTTTTCTCCCCACCCACCCCTACCCCCTGTTAGCATTTCAAAAAGTAAAAGAAAATTCCTTCATTGGTATACAATCTCCCCAAACCCCGAGCGTACTCCACTCTGAAACCTTCATTCTGGACTCTTATGATAATCATAATGCCTTATAACATATTGCTTTTAAACTGGGATTACCATTCTTCTTAATGTGACCATAATTTGTTGTGATCCATTCAGTCAATTGCCTTTTCACAGTCAATAAAACACAAATATACGTTCTTCTGTTATTCTCTGCTTTTAGTCAGGATCCATCTGATATCAGCAATGATATCACAGGTGCCACAGCCTCTTCTAACATCAGCTTGCACCTCTGGCAATTCCCTGTCAATATACTGTTCAATATGCTTCTTCAATAATATTTTGCTTCCGTAAAATATTATTGTTATTGTTCAATAATTTCCACATTCTGTTATATAACTTTTTATGAGAATAGGGACAAGTATGGATCTCTTACAGTCAGTTGGCCAGGTACCTGTCCTAATCCTCCAGTTTTCCTGGCATACACATGAAATAATTAGCTAGAATTTCTGGGAGTTTTCATAGGACTTGCAATCTCATAATATTCACTCCAGAAAAATTTTATTGCTGGTTGAAATATCATTTATACAGATCACCCAATGTTTTCCTCTACAGGAGTTTTAAATTCTTCAAAGAAAGATCTTTTATTTTCTTATCTTGAAAAGAACAATTCAAACTTGTAAGCTGTTATCACAGTATTTTAAGAGCAGATTAGGGAAGAAGACTTAAATTTATATCCTCTTAACAATTCTTCAAACTCTTTGCTGTTATTATCATATTTCATCCTTGTTTTCTGCTATAAATGGAGACCACAATCACAGATAGTTATTTCCTTCAGAGATCGGATTTCTGGACTACTGTTAAACATGGAGATTGAGGCAAGGGAACCATTATGCTATGAGCAGTGAGAAAAACAATGTCCATGCTCCAGCAACTTTTCATAGAGATGTGAGCAAATTCTCTCATTTTGAGCACTCTGTTTAAACTTTATATTCCACTGTGCCTGGTGTTTTTCAGAGTTAATTTTATTGAGTTATAATAGTCTCACTTTACTTAGTGTCCAGCTTCAGCAGAATTTTTTTTTCTAGATTTCCTTTAAGGATATATTTAATATGTTATGTGTGTTGCTGCTAAATCAAAGACCCAATGATCAAATCCACCAGGTACTTTAGAAGAAAGATGGCAAGTCTCATTCTATCAAGGTTTTTAGCCTCTGTAATTTGACAAAGTCTTGCAATATGAGACTCAAGTTGATGGGAGTGAGTTTTGAGTTCAAAAGTCTAGTCAATGTGAATGGGCTTTTGGAGGCTGTAAATAATATGGATGACTTTTTGAACAGCAAGAGAAGTGTGGCCTTTTGGATAGAGCTCAGCTCTCTAAGGACTATGTCACTAAAGCTCCCAGCATTTAAATCTAGTTTTTATTTATATACTTTTAAACGTCTTTGAGATCTACTTAGGTTCTGCATATGTTTGTTTTAAGGGTGTGTGGCTGTGTCTGTCTATGTATCTGTGATTTACTTCCTTAGATTCTAAATTCATGAGAGTGAATAAATATTTTTTTAAATTTATAGCACATTTTATTAATAATTTTTGAAAAAGTCACTGCAAACTTTGAGATATCAATTTCCTTCAGTGCGAAGAAGGTCATCACGAACTCGCAGATAAAATGAACCATTGCTTACAAGATCTTGTTTCATCTGCTTCATGATAATTTTTTAATGTGAAAAAAAAGAATGACCTAATTGTCATTTGTATACTTTTGTCCTTAGAGTAAATTGGAATAACTTTATTATTGAGATTTTAATGAAAATTTATAGAGAACTTGGATTTCCATTCATTAATTGTTGAACATTTTCCTCACTGTCTCCCTCCCCCCGCCCCCAGTTTGCTTTTTTCTTTGGAAGAAAAGTATTTCATTGTTATACAGTCCACCTCCCTCCTGGGACCACTTTACTATGCAGCTCTTATTCTAGACCCTTGTCATGCCAATAATACCTAAATATATATTCCTTTTATATAATTCTCTTTCTCGTCTGTTTTAATACCATGTACATTATTTATCCCCTCTTTTCCTAGTTTTCCCCTAACCTCCATATCAGTTCTGTTTTGTAATACTGGAATTACGCAGTATTTGTCTTTTTGTGAATAAGAAATTTCACTCAGCATAATGTCCTAAATGATTATCCATTTTGTGTAATATTTCATTAGTTCCTTGTTTTTCAGTGCTGCATAATATTCCATTATGTAAATATACCACAATTTCTATATCCATTTTTTGGTGGGCAGTTGGGTTCTTTCCAACTTTTTGCTATTCTGGACAGAACAGTAGTAAACATGGGTGTCCATGTATCTGTTTCTTTAGGGTATATTTTTAGTTGTGGAATTGCTGCGTCAAATGGTATTTCTGTTTCCAACTTTCTGAGAAAGTGCCATACTGCCCTTTCATAGTGGTTGCACCATTTTACACTGCCAAAAAGAGTAAATAAGAATTAAAGTTTTTCCACAATCTCATCAGCATTTGTTGTTTCCTGCTCTGTTGAATTTAGCTATTTTTCCGGGGGTGAGATGGTCTCTCATAGTTTTTTTATTTACATCCCTCTTAAAGCCAGGGATTTTGAACATTTCTTCATGTGTTTGCTTGCCATTTGAATGTCTTCTTTACTGAAGTGTCTGTTCATATCCTATGCCCATTTTGCAATTGGTTTGTTTACCTTTATCTTGTTGTGGCATTCAAGTATTCTAAAAATTTTGTGTATAAGTCCCTTATCAGATATGCCATTACCAAATATTTTTCCAAGTCTGTGGCTTCTCATTTTACCCTGTTAGAGAAGTGCTTTGATGTGCATAGGCATTTGATTTTTAGAGGGTCCATTCATCTACTTTATCCTATGGTAATAGTTTTTCAGGATGCTAGGGAGACTGTTCATGTTATGGATAGGTGCTTCCAGCTTTTTTTCTAATGAAGTATATAATCCTTGATATTAGTCCTAGGTCCTTGATCCCCTTTGAGTTGGTTTTTGCGTATGGTGTGAAGTTTGGGCCTTGTTTGAGTTTTCTGCAGATGGTTTTCCAAATTTGCCAACACCAATTGTTAAAAAGGCTGTCCTTTCCCCACTTAACTGATTTCATCTTCCTGTCAAAAATCAGTTGATCATAGGTAGATAGGCTGTTTTCTGGATTTTCAATCCTATTGCATTGATCTATGTGTCTATCATTGTACAAGTACCATGCTTTCTTGGCAGCACAGTAGAATTTGAAAACAGGGAGTGAGATATCTCCTACCTTGTTCCTCTTTTTAAGTAGTGCTTTGTTTATTTGTGGTCTCTTTCCATGCCAAATGAAATTGGAGATTGCCTTTTCCATTTCATTGAAGGATGGAATTAGTACTTGTATTGAGATTGTATTGAATATGTAGATTGCCTGTGGTAGTATTGTCATTTTCACCATATTGAATTTATAATCTTCCATTTCTCCATTTTCTTGTAGTAATGTTTTGTAATTTTCTTTGAATACATCTTTTTTCTTTATAGTTAGATTTACTTCCAAGTATTTTATCTTGTGATTAGCTATTGTGATATGTATTGTTTTTCTTAGTTCCAATTCTATATTCTCTTTGTCACTGTAGAGAAAGCCAATTGATTTTTGTATGTTGATCTTGTATCCTGCCACTTTGCTGAATTGGTCACTATGGCCAGTAGTATTCTTAAGGAGTCTTTAGGGTTTTCTAAGGATACTAACATATTATCTGCATATAGAGATAATTTTACATCATCTTTTCCAATTTGGATACCTCTTATTTCCTTTTCCTGTCTTATTGCTACTGCTACAACTTCTAATACTATAATGAACAGAAAAGGTGTTAGTGAACAACATTGCCTAGTTCCTGTTCTGAAAGGGAGTGCCTTTAATCTCTCTCTATTGAAAACAATGTTGGCTCTCGGGTTTGTGCATATACTTCTTGCTATGTTGATGAAATTCCCTTCTATTCCTATTTTGTTGAGTGCTTTAATCAGGAAAGGGTGTTGGATTTTTGTCAAAGGCCTTTTCTATATCAATTGATAGGATCATGTGATTCTTGCTGTTTGCTTTTTACTGTGAAGAATTACACTATTTTTTATTTGTTTGTTTGTTTGTTTTAGTTGTTTTTTTTAAAATATTGAATCATCCATGTATATCTGTTATGAATCCTGTTTTGTCTTGGAAAATTATTTTTTTATGTATCGTTGAATTATATTGGTCAGTATTTTATTCAGGATTTTTGCATCTATGTTCATAAGAAATATTGGCCCTTAGTTTTCTATTTTGGAGTGTCTTTGCCTGGTGTTGACATAAAAAAATATGTTTGCTTCGTGGAATGAATCCAGGAGAATTCTATCTTTTTCAATTTTCTGAAATAGTTTATGTAGCATTGGTGACAGTTCTCGGAATGTTTGATAAAATTCACTAGTAAAACCATCTGGTTCAAGGCATTTGTTGGCTGGAAGTTTTCTTATTACCTTTCACTTTCTTCTTTTGCAATGGGTTTGTTAATGTGTTCAATTTCAGTTTGTGTCAGTTTAGATAGGTTGTGAATTTCGAAGTATTTGTCCATTTCCTCTAGGTTTTCACATTTGTTTTTGTATAGTTTTTCATAATACTCCATTTTTAACCTTTTTTCTATCAATTGTTTCCTGGGGATATTGTCCATATCACCTCTTATATGGATTATTTGTGTCTTTTCCTTCTTTTCTTTGGTTAATTTTGCTAGAGGTTTGTCAATTTTATTGAATTTTTCAAAGAACCAACTACTGGATTTTTTTAATTATTTCAATTGTTTTTCTGTTTTCTATTTCACTTTCTTTTGCTCTAGTTTTTACAATTTCTGTTTTTTTGGATGGTGTCAGGCTTTCTTGCTATTCTTTTTCAATTTGTTGGAGATGTTGGGTTAGAGAGTCAATAGCCATTTTAATGTGCTTGCTTATCATTATAAATTGACTTCTGATTACTGTTTTGGCTGTTTCCCAGAAGTCTTGGTAAGTTGTATTTTCCTTGTCATTTGTTCCAAGAAACATTTTAATTTTTAAAAATTTTTCTAGTACCCACTTATGTCCAAGTAAAGTGATGTTCAACTTCCAAATATATATTTTTTTCACCTTTATCCTCTTGTTATTGATTTCTAAATTTGTAGCATTGTAGTCTGAGAAGATCTTTTGTATTATCTCTATGTTTTTAAAATTTATTTTATGCTTGCTTTGTGACCTGAAATGTGATCTATTCTGAAGAATGTTCCATGCACATTGGAAAACATTGTATACTGTAGTTCTGTGTTTGGTTTGGGTTTTTTTGTTTGTTTGTTTGTTTTTTGTTTTTTTTTTTTTTGAGGGGGTGCATTTGAATATACATATCTATGAGATTTAATTGGAGTGTCTGTGTGTGTGTTTTAATTCTTCAGTGTCTTTGTTGAGTTTCTTTCTGATTGGTCTATCTTTTCTTGAGCGTGGTGTATTGAAGTCTCCTGTGACTACAGCTGTGCTGTCTATTTCATTTTTTAGATTTGTTAATGTTTATTTTATATATTTTTCAGGTCTCTCATTTGGTGCATAGATATTTCTTATTGTTAATGCCTCATTTGTTTTATGTGTATTGTTTTGGGATTTTTTTAAGCTCCTCCTGGGTTTTACTTGCAGCCTTCAGTAATTCTTCAAGTTTGTCTTTCACCTATTGAAAATATTTAATCATTATTTAATCTTTTCAAATCTGTTTCAGAAAGTTTCACCCGACTTTCTGACTTCAGGAAATCAATTGATACTGTGTCCCTTTTTTGTGTTGACATCTTGCTTTGAGCTTGTGTAGGGTGTGAGGTAGCCTGTCTCCTATGTGGCATTGCTGTGGTAGAGTTTTACCATGTCTGAGGTGATAATCAGGTTATTGATCTGAAGTCACTGCTCCAGAAAAGGGTGGGCCAGTTACTTTGCTTGGGTTTCTCTCTGTCTTCTGACCCAAAGGAAGATCTGATTCAATTTTGGAAAGAAATTGCTTGTGAAAGCAGCCTCCCCTGTCAGACAACTGCAGCACATAGGCTAGCACAAAGTACTCAAGCTGAAAGGCAACTGATGGAATGGATGTGATGAGATGCAAGGCAGAGTGTGGAGAACTGACTGGAAAACCAGGAAGACTTGGTATTCCCTTCAAGAATGAGTTCTTGCTATTTTGCTCCCTTCTAATTGGGCTTACAGGGGATCCAGCCAAACAGTAGTGACCACCCCCAAAGTACTTCACTTTTGTTCCAGTATTGCCCCCTGAGTGTGATGCTTCCACTCCTGGCACTGGTGTCAGCATCAGAAGAGGAAGTTATGATGCATTGTAGCAGCATTAGGAGAGGAGCACTCTTATTGATTTCATAACTGCTGTTGATTATGAATCCAAGTAGAAAAGAATCTAGTCTTTTTTCCATCTATCATCCTGTTGCCTATTGGTCTAGTTGTGATGATTTTGGAGTTTGTTTTAATGTGGAGATGGAATAATGGATATAGTCTTTGATCTTTAGAAAATATTTCAAAAGTTCCTTTTATTTTGTGAAAAACAAAACAAGCAAATTTGTTTCATCTGCATTACATGGTTACTTGATGTCTTCCCCCAATCTTTTTGTCACATTATTTTTCATATAGCCCAATTTCTCTAATTAATGCTCATCATGAAGATTGGACAGGTATAAAGAAAAGATACAGCCATGGTGCACATCTTAGCTGATTTTAAGCCATACAATGTTTCCTTGTCTTCTTTGAGTAGCTATCTTTTGGTCTAGGTATAGGTTTCACCTAAGCAGAAATAAATGTTCTGGGTTTCTCATTCTTCTCAATATTAATTCAAATGTCAGAATAGACACTGAATATTGCACTAGAATGCTGAGAAGCCAAAACAGAAGGAAGAAGTCAAGATATTGAAGAGCTTAACAGATTTCAAAAGGCAGCAAGGGAAGACAAAGTAAAGTATTAAAATGAAATGTACAAGGAACTGGAGTCAGAAAATCAAAAGGGCTGAACTCAGCATTTCTCAAGCTCAAGGACAAATTACAACCTTGTGTTTCTATACTTAAGGATGCTTTGGGCAGAATATTAAATGATCCAGGAAGTATTAAAATATGATGGAGAGAGTATACAGAGTCATTGTACCAAAAGGAATTGGCATACACAGAAGAATTTCATGAAACAACATGAGTCAGAGGCTATGGTGATGAAGGAAAAAGTTTCAAGCTGCTTGAAGGAATTGGAAAAAAAATAAGGCCCCAGGAATTGATTTGTATTCCAATGACGTATTTCAACTAACAGATGCTGCCCTATAGTGATCACCAAATTGTGTCAAGAAATCTGGAGGAAAACCACTTGGTCAACTGACTGGAAGAGACCAATATTTTTTCACATTCCAAAGAAAGGTGACCCAACAGAGTGTGAAAATATCAAACAACATCACTGATACCACATGCAAGCAAGATTCTGCTGAAGATTATCCAAAAAAAGACTGGAACAGCACATCAACAAAGAACTGCCAGAAGTGCAGGCTGTGGTACTAAGGATATTTTAGCTAATGGTAGATGGATCTCGGTTTAAAGTAGGGAGTACCAGAGAAATGCCCACCTGTGTTTAATTGATCATGCAAAAATCTTTGACACTGTGGATCACAACAAATTGTGGCTGACTCTGAGAAGAATGGGAATCTCAGAACACTTGATTATACTAATACAAAACCTATACTTGGACCAGGAGGCAGTCATCAGAACAGAGCAAGGAAACACTGCATGGTTTAGGGATGTGTTCTATCTACATACTTGTTCAACATATATGCAGAACAGATTATCTGGGAGGCTGGGCTGTATGAGGAGAAGTGTAGTATCAGGATTGGAGGAAGATTCACTAACAATCTGCATTATGCATATGACACAACCCTTTTTACTGCAACTAAGGAAGACCTAAATCACTTGTTTGCTGCAGAAGGTCAAGGACTTTAGCCTTCAATATGGATTGAGGCTCAATATCAAAAAAACAAAGATTCTCACTAGTGTTTCAATTGGAAGCATCAGGATGAATGGTGAAGAGAATGAGACTGTTAACAGCTTTAGTTTACTTGGCTGCCCAGTCAACTCTCTTGGCACCAGCAGCTAAGAAATTAAAAGACGTATTGCAATGGGAAAGTCTGCCGTTAGATATATCTCCAAAGTACTGAAGAGCAATTATATCACTCTGGAGACTAAAGTGCACCTGATACAGGCCATGGTAATTGAAATTACTTGTTATGCATCAGAGAGTTGGACAATGACTAAGGAGGATAGAAGGATAATTGATATCTTTGTGCTGTGATGTTGGACAAGAATAATGAATATATCATGGACTCCTGAGGAAAACAAACAGGTTAGTCCTAGTGAGGGTGAAGCCAGGCTGCTACTTGGAGGCAAGAATTCTGAAGCTTCATCTGACATATTTCAAGGAGGAATTAGTCCTTGGAGAAGGATGTCATGCTCAGGACTGTTGAGGGACCGCACAAGAATGGACGATCCTTGATGAGATGGATTGATTCATTGACTGGGGTAATTTGGGTGGGTGTGTCAGAGACAGTGAGCTTGGTACAGGATAGAGCAGGGTTTGGGGCCATTGTACATGTGGTCGCTATGAGTCACATCGAACTTGTATGCACATAACAACAACAACAACAACATTATGATCTACACAGTCAACTGTCTTCAAATGTTGATGTAACACAAGTAACTCTTTATTGTATTCTCTCCTTCCAGAGAAGATGCATCTGACATCAGATACGATAATCCTCATTCCACTCATTCCATAGCCTTTCTTTATCTTTAATTTCTACCAGTTTCCTTTCAGTGTATTCTTGCTAATACTTTATGATCTGAAGGAATGTTTTAATTTTGTGAATATTTATATAATACTTCAAGGATCACTGATGGTTCAGTGTTTAACTTAAAAATTTGAGGTGTTTGAATCCATCCATTGCTATACAGGAGAAACATGTGACAATCTGTATCCTTAAGGACTAGAGCCTTATATCTGCGTCCATAAGGTTGAGACCTTGTGGATCAGTTCTACTCTTTTTATATGAACACTATCATTTTAAATCAGCTCAATAGCAAGAAGGAAATGGGAATATATATATATCCCTGCAGCCTCCTTCCTCCCCTATTCCTCTCCCTCTGGCCTCCTCCCCCTTCTCCCTCTTTCTCTCTTCTCCCTTCTCCACCCCCTTTTCCCTCTTTACTCTTGGTCCTCTCCCTCCCCTACTCCTTCCTTCCCCCTTTCTCCCTGGTCCCCCTCCCTCCCCCATTCATCTTCCTCCATCTCCCTTTTCTCCCCTCCTCTCACTCCCATTCTCTCTTTTTCTCCCCTTCTCCCTTCTCCCTTTCTCCCTTTCCCCCCTCCCTCCAACATGTTTTTCTTCTTTTACATGAAAGATATTGCATGGAATTCTATTTTATACAAATATTGTTCATTTCCTTTCACAGGTTTATACAGATAATGCTATGACTTAATTGAACAGATTGAGAAATTATGGTAAATCCACACCATGGACTACTATACAGCACGTAGGAGGAATGATTTTGAAAACTACTACTTAATTTGGGAGGGTGTGGAGAGCAATATGGTGGTATAGCACTGGTCTGTGCGTTGCTGTACAGAGGTAACTCGTGGTTGCTGTGATGCTGAAGCCTGTGACAGTGATGTGCCAATTGTGGTAATGGGCACCCATGGTGGACGGTGTTGGCTAGAGCTTCCAGACTAAATCAAGCCTGGAAGCAGGAGCGGCATCCACTTCCGAAATGGCTTGCCTCCGGAAGCTCTATGTACGAACAGT
>NW_006399784.1:2051017-2052106 GCF_000299155.1 Elephantulus edwardii | reverse complement strand
GGAGGGACGGCGCAGGAGAGGAAGGCCCTCTATGAGGTGGATTGATTCAGTGACTGGGATAATTTGGATGGGAGTGTCAGAGGCAGTGCGATTGGCTGTCGTACATAGGGTCGCTATGTGTCGCAGGCGACTCGACGGCACATAAGAACAAAACAACAAAGCTGAAATGGCGTTTTATGATAAGGGATCCCAGAGCTCAGATCGATCTTGCCTAAATCACTACTGTTGTCCGTTGTAGTTCTTGTATGTATAATCTAATTACCTGTAACTCATAAAGACCCCATGTACAACAGCTCTGAACCTTGCCCTATTCCAATCCAATTTCATTTTCTCCAAAAGACACAATCCTACTTCTCCAGTCACTGAGTCAATCCATCTCATTCTAGATCTTCCTCTCCTGTTCTGTCCCTCCACCCTTTGAAATGTGATGTCCTTCTCCAAGGACTGGTCCCTCCTGGCCATGTGCCCAAAGTATGTGAGATAGACCTTCAAAATCCTTGCTTTCAGGGAGAAGATTGATTTTACCTTCTCCAAAACAGATCTATTTGTTTTCTTGGCAGTCCATGGTGTGTTCAAGATTGTTCCATAACCACAATTCAAAGGCATTAATTATTCTTTTATCAAGTTTAGTCATTGTCCAGCTCTCAGATGTATAGCAAGTAATTGCAAAGACCGTAGCCTGTATCAGGAACACCTTAGTCTCCTACAGACATCATTGCTCTTCAGAACTCTAGAGAGGTTTCTGACAGCAGACTTACTTAATCAATTCAACTTTTGATTTCTTGTTTCTAAGAGTGTTGATTGTGGAACCAAGCAAACTGAAGTTGTTAACAATCTCAATCTCTTCTCCATCTATCATAATGCTACCAATTGGCCTAGTGGTGAGAATCTTTGTTTTCTCGATGTTGAGCTTCAGTGACCAAAATATCATTATTTACTTTGCCTAGTAAGTTACAATGTAAAAGTGTGTCTGATACAGGCCATGGTGTTTGCAATCACTTGTTATGCATCAGAGAGTTGGACAATGACCAATGATGATAGAAGGAGAATTGATGCCTTTGAGCTATCGTGCTGGAGAAGAGTATTGAA
>NW_006399784.1:2046851-2049418 GCF_000299155.1 Elephantulus edwardii | reverse complement strand
TTCATAGGGTCGCTATGAATCGTCTACGACTCAACGGCATGAAACAACAACAACATATATATATATATACATATAATGCTAATATAACAAAGGGAACTCTAGTGGTCTGTTATGTTGTTAGGCACCATTGAATTAAGAACAACTCATAAGGACCTTGTGAACAATAGATGCAGATCCTATCCTAGATTTTTCCATCTTCATCACAAAAAATCTGTGACAGCCTAGTGGTAAGAAATTGTGCTGGCACACCAAAAGCACGTGGTTCAAATTCATCAGATGCTCCACTGGAGGAAGTGGGACAATTTTCAAGTCATTTACTACTTCTGAAAATCAACTGGCAGGTTAGCTATGAGTTGGTGCTGATTTTTTTTTGTCCTGATTTTTCAGTATACAACAACATACAATATAACATAATCTCTCCTGGGACTATAAAAATGGATGACAAGCTTAAATAAGACAGAGTTTTGTCTGCATAACTCTAACTATTCTGTAGAAAATAAAAAAGCAGTATATTTATTTCAATATTATTGCAAGCTCTAGGATAAAGCAGAGATATTTAATTGCTTCTTCATGTCAGAAACTATTTCTCTATATTCTCATAATTGATACATCATACATTCTAATACATGCTTGTTGAGTTAGTGAAAAGGGGAACAAATGAATGAAGAAGAATGAATAATGGGCTTTCTATCGCATTTAGTACAAAACCACATATAATTATTAGGTACTTGGCACATGCACTGAATGCTAGGAGATTTACAGATTCTGAAGAGGTATGCTATAAGGAATTTACCCCTATGATGTATTATTGCATTAGTAAGGCATTTCAAAGTAAATTTAATTTTGATTACAGTACTCACCCAGAAAATAAGAGATAAATGGTAGAAGCTAATGAGTTCAGAGATTCCATGCAGAATTTTAATAAATATAAAGAAACTTCTGGGATTGAGGGATTCTTTAATGTTTCATGAAGAAACACTTGGTTTTGGTTTGTACAGCCTTGAGGATATTTCACTGGGATTTTTAAAGGGAAAATTATGCAGAAAAATTCGCTCTTAACAATATCACTTGCAATAGTTTCTCTTGCATTAAGTCTTCTAAAGTCTCTGGCTCATAAAAGCAATTGCACCATTTTGCCACTCTGTTTTTTATATAAGACTACCATATTTACATGGTTAGGATTAAAGGAATTCTTTTAGGTTTAGCATATAGGATAAAATTTTAGTGAAAATTCTTATGAAAATATACAAAAATACTTATGAAGTTTTAAGATAGTATAATGTTATATACTGGAGAAATATTCAAACGATGACTTTATAAACTGTTATAAATTCATTAGTTTTCCCATAGAAGCAATTAGATGTTTCCTGTTTCAAAAGAATTCTTGGTTTAAAAGTATGTTAATGGTCTAAAGGCCTTCCTTACTAATTCCAATTATTCTTTCCTTTCCTTTTTCAAAGTTATCTTTCCTTTCATGTATAATCAACTTAATATAGCTGTATCTGTGCTTTGTCTACCTCAAAATAACACAGGAGCAAACTGTACAGACTTTAGACTTTTATTTTACTTATAAACCCAAAAATGTGTATGTGAAATTATTGTTGCAGGTGTAGAACATGAAAAATTTGATTTTTTTTAAAAAAAGTAAGATCAAGAGAGAGAGGATTGTAAAGAAGAAATTTAATTTATGACAATATTAACAAAAGTATAACCCAAAAAGAAATTCCAAGGCAAATATTGCTCAACAAAAGAAGCCACACTGAGAAAAAGTGAGCAAAATTCCTTGATGCACTAGACCACTAAGTAAGGTGTTTACTATGAATGGAGCATTAGATAAAAAAAGATAAACTCTAAAGGTATGAATACACAGAGCCTAATTGAACTACTTGAAATTGAAAAATAGATTTTTTAAAAATAAAGTACATATAAGAGTCATTTTAATAATCTTTAGTTGTACCATTAAGGATGCTAATTATATTCACTATAATGAAAAACCATCATCACTGTCTTTTCTCAAAAGTAGTTCTCTTCCTTTAAATAGTAACTTGCCAACTTTTAACAATGACTTCTTATCATCATCTCTCTTCATATTTTGTCAGTGTTTTTCCCTTTTAATTTATCTACTTGAAATATTATGTCAACATGAGAACATGAGATCACATTATATATATATATATATATAATATTTTTATATTTGATTTGATTTTTCTTATTACAACATCGTCAAAGTTTATTTACTTCATAGCTACATATTAGACTAATTAATCTTTATGAATGGATATTATTATATTTTATGGGTATATTATATCTTGTTCAGCTATTTGTTTGTAGACAAGTGAGTTGTTTCTATCCTTTGGCTATTGTGAATACAAATACAATTAACATTGGTGTACATCACAGTACCTATATGAAGGAAGATATGAGTGGTACAATTTTATGATTCGTAGAGCTCAGCTCTCTTTCAATATCAAATTCAATGACAAATAAGAATGTGCTATATCTAAAATACACAAAGCAGGAAATAAGTGCATAAAGGTGCATGTGAGAAAGGCAGGGACAACACTGAC
>NW_006399784.1:2009348-2042786 GCF_000299155.1 Elephantulus edwardii | reverse complement strand
GGACAGAGCCAGAGGGGAAAACCTTCTATGAGGTGGACTGGGGTAATCAGGTTAGGTGTGTTGGAAATGGTACGATTGGCACAGGACAGAGCAGGGTTTAGGGCTGTTTTACATAGGGTTGCTATGAATCTCAAGTGATTCAATGGCACATAACAAAAACAACAACTTAAGTTACAATGTTATCATGTTTATGAGGTGGTGCATGATGTGTTTTGGTTTGTTTTGGTTTTAACCAGCCTTTTCTTATAACTAAATAAACCACCACTAAATAGACCACCATTTTAAAATAATATAGAATAAATGGGCTTATGCATATACACTTACATAAAAATACCCCAAAAACAATAAAAACAAAAAAAAACAAACTTGAGAAAAATATTTGTGATCATGCTCAGTATATGAGACAAAGTTTGACCTTGACTGCCACTAAAAAAAAATCTTTGGTTGTATTTCCTCCAAGACAGATTTTTTTACTCTTTGAAAGTTCCTGATATATTCAATACTCTTCCTCAACAGCAAATTCAAAGGCCTCTATTCTCCCTTAGTCTTTCATAATCATTATTCAACTTGCAGATGCATATTAAAAAAAGTAGAAAATATCATGACTTGCATCAGGCACACTTTGTTTTTTAAACTGATATCCAAGATATCTATCACTTTAAAGAGGCTCTTGACAGTTTTTTTACCCCCAATACAATTTATCTTTTTGTTGTTTAGTTTTTATTTGTTTACGTGTTTGTTTGGGTTTTTGTCTTATTTTGGTTTTTTATTCGTTTGTGTTTTTACTTCTGTTACTATATGTAGTGTATTCCTTGTGAATCCAAGTAAAATTAAATCCTTTGTAATTTCAATCTTTTCTTCTTCTGTCATAACATTGTCTATTGGTCCAGTAGTGAAGATTTTTTTATTTCTTGATGTTGAGTTTCAATCCATAGTCTTTGATATTCTTTAGTAAATATTTCTTGTCTTCTTCAGTTTCTGCAAGCAAAGTTGTGTCACCTATATAATGCAAAACTTTCCAAACTAAAAATATGAAGAACAAATTAAAACATAACAATATAATGTTGAAAGATTCTATGGTAAGAATCTTAAATGATGCAGTAAGCAACAAAAGAAGATTAAAGTACTATATAAACTCACCATACCACAAGTATTTGGTCATTATTGAACCATTTCAGGAAATAGCATATAACCAAGAACTAAGCATAATGATAGCAAAGTTCAAGATCCGCTAAGGTATTGGAAAAAATATGGCCCCAGGAATTAATGATATTTTAATTGCAGTGTTTACGCAAAAAAGATGCAGCCCTGGACATGCTCACTAGTCTATGTCAAGAAATTTGTAAGAAATTTATATTTTTCCATTTAAAAAATTATATCCAATAGAGTTTTAAGATTATTGAACAATATTATTACTATCATATGCTAGTAGTATAGAGCTAAAAATTATTAGGAATTGGCTGGAACAGTATACTGGCAGGTAACTAACAGATATTCAACTAGACTCAGAAAAGGTCGCAAATAAATATCATTGTTGATATAAGGTAAATCTTGGCTGAAACAAAGATGTTTATTTGTGTTTTATTATCTTTACAAAGGTATTCAACTCTACGGTTAGTAACAAATTACATAATACTGATAAGAATGGATCCTTGAACACTTAATTGTGCTCATACAAAATTTATATAGAGACCAGGAAGCAGTTGTCAGAATAGATCAAAGAAATAATGCATGTTTAAAAGGTCAGGAAAGATATAAGTCAGGGTTGTATACTTTCTCCATAGTTTTATTCCCCTCTACATTCTGTGTAGACAGTGTACATATTTTATTACAAATTTATGTTTCATATCAATTAACCAATGTAGGAAGCTCTGGTGGCATGATCTCTAGAGAGATGAGCTGCTAATATAATGAATTAAACTCACTGGCAATTCAAATCCGCCAACTCTTCAGGAGAAAATTGAATAACCTTCTCCATAAAATTTGCAACTTAGAGAAGGGCAACGTGAGAACAATGCAAAGGAAGAGAGAGAGGAGAGAGGAAAGAGAAGAGACAGGAGAGAGAGAGAGAGAGAGAGAGAGAGAGAGAGAGAGAGAGAGAGAAAAGAGGGAAGAGGAAAGAGGGAAGAGGGAAAGGGAAGAGAGGAGAGAGAGATATTGACTAGAATACATCAAGAACAGAGATCATTAAATATGAGATATGATATAGGTACAACAAATATATAAAATGACATTAATAATGGCTATATATATATATATTTTTTTTAAATGAAGTAATTAAGCAGAGCTTATTGATTATGTAAAAAGCATTGTCAGAAGGTAAAGAGTTTGCAGATAGCAGTGCATGGAGAATTAAGTTGTTGCTCAATTTAATTTTTCCCCTTAAAGTAGATATTTTCTCCACTCTTTTCACTAGTACCCAATTTTGTGACAGAAGTTGGAGTTTTGTTTTTAAAAAAATCACTGACTTGGAAAAACAGGTTATTGAATAACTATCTCACTCGCAGACTAAGTTTTGCCACTAGAATTCAAATTTCACCATGATGTTCTTGGTATCCTCACACAACTCATCTCACACAACTCATCTGGTCTTTATTCATTAGGGTTCAAGAACTCAAACTTCCTCTCAAGTTGGTTTTTAAATTCTGGTAGGATAGACTCAAGATGAAATTTTGATTCCTGTGAATTTGATTTGACTTTCTTTACCTTTAAATTGAAATTATAGATGAGTTTATAGTCTGTCCCACAATCAGTAGTTAGCCTAGTTTTCTGCTGATACTAAACTTCTCCAGTGATTCCTTCCACAAATGTAATCAATCTAATTTCTTTGCGTACCAGAAGGTGAAATCTATGTACAGCTTGCATTTATGTTTCTTATGAAAGTTATTTGCAAATAAATCATTGACTGCAGAACTCTATCATTCTATCACCAGCCGCATTTCTGTCACCAAGTCCATGTTTTTCGACTAGTGATCCTCCTGGTTCCAAACTTTTGCATTTCAGTCACCACTATTATTAATGCATCTTGGTTGCATCTTCGATCAAATTCTGACTGCAAAAGTTGGTAGAAATAATCTCTTTCTTCCTCTTTGGCTCTGGTTGTTAGTGCACAAATTTGAATGGTGGTGATGGTGTTGTTGTTAGGTGCCATTGAGTCTCTTGCAACTCATAACGGCCCTAAATGCCATTCTATCCTGTGCCAACCTCGCTGTCTCAAATATATTCATTCCCACCCCTCCACTCACAGAATTGATCCATCTCATCAAAGGCCTTCCTCGCCTGGGCCGTCCCTCCACTCTCCCAAGCATGATGTCCCTCTCCAAGGATCAGTCCATCCTTGTAACATGCCCAAAGTATGTCAGACGAAGCTTCAGAATCCTTGACTCGAGGGAACATTCTGGCTTCACTCTCTCCAGGACGAACCTGTTTGTTCTCCTAGCACTCCATGGTATATGCAATACTCTTCTCCAGCACCAGAACTCAAACACATCAATTCTCTTTCTATCATCCCTATTCACTGTCCAACTCTATACGATGCATAGCACGTAATTGCAAAGACTATATAGCCTGCATCGGACCTTAGTCTCCAGCCTGACGTCGTTGCACTTCAGTACTCTTGAGAGGTCTCTCACAGCTGACTTTCCCAATGCAATTTGTCTCCTGATTTCCTGGCTGCTGTTACTAATAGTGTTGACTATGGAACCAAGTAAACTAAAACTGTTAACTATCTCAATCTCTTCACCATCCATACTGATGCTGCCAATAGGCGCAGTGGTGAGAACCGTTGTTTTCTTGATGTTGAGCTTCAATCCATATGGAAGACTGTAGTCCTTGACCTTCTGCAGCAAGCACTTCAGGTCCTCCTCAGTTTCAGCGAGCAGGGTTCTGTCATCTGCATAATGCAGGTTGTTGATGATTCTTTCACCAATATTGATGCCATATTCCGTGTACAGCCCAGCGTCTCAAATGATCTGTTCTGCATACAGATTGAAAAGGTATGGAGACAAAATACATTCCTGATGAACCTCTTCCTTGATTTTGAACCACCCAGTGTCTCCCTGCTCTGTTCTTATGACTGCCTCTTGGTCCAAGTATAGGTTTTACATCAGCAAAATCAAATGTTGTGGGATTCCCATTCTTCTCACAGTCAGCTATAGCTTGTTGTGATCCACACAGTCAAAAGCCTTTGCATAGTCAACAAAGCACAGATAGACATTATTCTGGTATTCCTTGCTTTCTGCCAAGATCCATCTGACATTAGCTGTAATATCCCCAGTACCATGACCTCTTCTAAATCCAGCCTGCACATCTGGCACTTCTCTATTCACATATTGTTCCAAACGTTTTTGGATAATTTTCAGCAGAATCTTGCTTGCATGTGATATCAATGATGTTGTTCCATAATTTCCACACTCTGTTGGGTCACCTTTCTTTGGAATTGGAACAAATATCGATCTCTTCCAGTCAGTTTACAGGCTGGCTGTCCTCCCGATTTCCTGGCAAACTTAGTGAGCACATCCATGGCAGCGTCCATTTGTTGAAATAAATCAGTTGGTATGCTGTCAACTCCTGGAGCCTTGTTCTTTGCCAATTCCTTCATAGTAACTTGAACTTCCTCCTTCATCACCATAGGCTCTTGCTCATATGTTATTTCATGAAATTCCTCTGTGTCAGCCAATTCCTTCTGGTACAGTGACTGTGTACTCCTTCTATCTTCTTTTGATACTTCCTGGATCATTCAAAATTCCACCCAAACTATCTTTAAGTATTGCCACCTGTGGCTTGAATTTGTTTTTCAATTCCTTCAGCTAAAGAAATGCTGAGCGAGTCTGGCCCTTTTTCTTTTTTGACTCCAGCTCTCTGCACATTCCATTGTAGTATCTTGCTCTGACGTCCCGAGCTGCCTTTTGAAATTTTCTGTTCAGCTCTTTGATTTCTTTCTTTAGCTTTGGCTTCTCGGCTCTCTAATGCAATACTCAGAGTCTCATCTGACATCCATATTGGTCTTTTCTTCTTCTTTAGCCTTTGTAATGATCTTTTGCATTCTTCATGAATTTTCTTGATATCTCCCCAGAGCTCATTTGGTCTATGCTCATTGATGCTCAAGACCTCAAAGCTGTTCCTGAGGTGGTTTTGAAATTTGAGTGCGACAGACTTAAGGTCAAATCTTGGCTACCATGGATTTGACTTAGTTTTCCTCAACTTCAGCTTGAATTTGCATGTGAGTAGTTGGTGGTCTGTCCCACAATCAGCACCTGGCCTGGTTTTAACTGTTGATATTGAGCTTCTCCAGCGAATCTTTCCACAAATGTAATAGATTTCATTTCTATGAACACCATCAGTTGAACTCCATGTGCATAGTCTGAGTTTATATTTCTTATAAAAGGTATTTGCAATGAATAAATCATTGAATGTGCAGAACCCTGTCATTCTATCTTCAGCCTCATTTCTCTCACTGAGCCCTGTTTTCCAGCGACCGATTCTTCTTCCCTGTTCCCAACCTTTGCATTCCAGTCGCCCATTATTATTAATGCATCTTGGTTGCATGTGTGATCAATTTCTGACTGCAAAAGTTGGTAAAAATCTTCTATTTCCTCTTTTTTGACTCTAGTTGGTGGTGCATTTATTTGATTGATAGTGATATTCACTGGAATTCCTTGTATGTGTATGGATATTATCCTATCACTCACCACATTATATTTCTGGATAGATCTAGAAATCATTTATTTCATTAGAAACCAACCCCATATTTTCTCACCTTTTCATCCCCAGCATAGTAAATAATATAATTACCTTATTCATAATATCCCATGCCAAACCATCTCATTTTGCCAATACCTACTATGTCAATATTTATGCGTTCCATTTCTTCCTTAACAATGTCCAATTTTCCTACATTCATGCTTCTCACAGTCCACGTTCCAATCACTAGTGTCTCCTTAAAGCTGTTTCTCTTTCTCTATGTTTCCATTACTAAGATCTCAGTTTCAATTACCATGTCTGTTAGTCCAAATTATAATCTAAGTGTGCTCTATTGTACATAGGGTAGTATTAAAAATGAAAGTGGTACTAAAAGCTCTTCCTTGTGTCTATATAGATATTATTCTGTCTCTCAGAAAATTGCACTTCAAGTTAAACCTAGGAATGGTCTTTTTAACTGTGAAAGAATCCTCATTTTTTTCTAACCATTTAATCACAGGTATAATAGACCATATGATCATGATTCAAAATGTCCCATGCCAATCCATCTCATTTTACCAAAACCTGGTATGTCAATATTTATGTATTCCATTTCTTTCTTAACAAACTTTAGTTTTCCTACATTCATTCTTCTCATTATCTATGTTCCCATCATTAGTTTCCGTCTACAACTGTTCCTCGTCTTTTCTGTTTCCAAATTTGAGGCTTCAGCCTCAGTTGCCATATCTGTTAGTCTACTCTAAGTTTGCTCTATTGGACATAGGGTTTTTGAAGATCAGTTATGTTTTGGAAGTGGATGGCCAATCCTTCCTAGTCAGTCTTAATTTGGATGCTTAGTTTTAGAATTTCTGACAGACAAGCATTTTACTGAAAGGAGCAGATGAAAGACATTTCCCTTACATAAATAACAAATACATATAGTGCCACCCCACCCTAGAGAGTGTGTCTTGTCTCTTCTCTTCACCTGCCACAGCAACATCAGCATCCCTTACTCTTCCTCCTACCCCATCCAGAACCTCCCTCCACTAATATCATTCACATGTATGCACCAGTAACTAAAACAAAAGGGAAGAAAAATTATTTCTACCAAGTTTTGCTGTTTAAAACTGATCAAATGTGAATCCAAAGTACATAAATGATAATTGGTGACTGGAATGTAAAAGTTTGGAACAAGGAAGAAAGAATATCAACCAGAAAATACAGGTCTAATGACAGAAATTATGTTGGAGATAAATGATATAATTTTGTAATATCAATGACTTATTCATTGTTGTTTAGAAAGGGTGCTGCTGGAGTGCTCTTTGAAAGTAAAAATGATGAGGCTTCGCCTCACATACTTTGCACACATTGCTAGGAGGTGCTATTCCTTGGAGAGGTACATGATGTTGGGAAGAGTGAAGGGTCAGTGAAAGAAAGACAATAAACCAGGTGACTGCTTCAATGAGCTCTTGTACATCAAGAAATGTGACAATGGTACAGGACAGGACTGGGTTCAGATCTTTTGTTCTTTTGTTTATAAGGTTGTTATGAATCGTACTTGACTCGACGGAACTTAACAACAACATACACATGTACCTCATCTGATGAATTACATAGGAATAAGTTCGCTTACATCTATGGACAAACTTTATGGAGAAGCTCAATGACAGTTGTACAAACCAGATCAGGTGCTGACTGTAAAACAAACCATCAACTACTCATATACAAGTTCAAATGAAAGCTAAAGCAAATGAAAGCAAACACACAAGAATTAAAATATAACCTTGAGTTTGACCCACCTGACTTTAAAAACCTTATCAAGAACAGATTTGAGGCATTGAGTGTTAATGACAAAAGACCAGATATGCTGTGGGATGATATCATCCATGAGGAAAGCAAAATGTCATTACAACGACAGAGGAGGAAGATCAAAATAGATGTAAGAAAAGACACTATTTCAGTAGAACTGCAAGAAACAAAAAGAAATGGAAAAAAATAAAGAAGTTAAATAATCAAATATAATATTTCAAAAGAGAGCCAGGAAAACAAAATATTATAGTGTGCAAAAAACTGGAGTCAGGAAAGAACTCACTTGCCATTTCTCAGGCTAAAAGTGTTGTAGAACAAATCCAAACCTCGAGTAACAATACTTAAAGATGTTGTAGGCACAATCCTAAATGACTGAGGAAGCATTAAAAGAAAATGGAAAGAATACACCAAGTCACTGTAACAAAAATATTGTTTAACACAGGATTAATTCAAGAATTAGCTCATGATCAAGAATCAGTGATAATAAAGGAAGAAGTTCAGGCTTCTCTGGAGGAATTAAAAAAAATAATGGCCTCGAAATTGATTGAATAACAACTCATATATTCCAACATACATATGCAGCCCTGGGTATGCTCACTAGGTTGTACCAATAAAACTGGAGGACAGCTAGTTGGCCAACAATCTGGAGGCAATTAATATTTATTCCCATTCTTAAAAAAAGAGGATCCAAGAGAATGCGCAAATTAATGAACAATATCACTAATATTATATGTAAGCAAAATCTTACTAAACTACATTATATAAACTATAGAAGAGGCTGTGGCACAGGGATATCATTGCTATTGTCAGATAGATCCAGGCTGAAAGCACAGAATATCAGAATAATGTCTATTTATGCTTAATTGACTACATGGAGACATTTGGCTGTGTGCATCACAATAAACTGTGGTGACACTGAGAAGAATATGACTCCCAGAATACTTAATAGTAGTCATGTGAAACTTCTACCAAGACTAAGACTTTGTTGTCTCAAGAGAACAAGGGAACACTGTAAGGTTAAAAATTAAGAAGAATACATAAGGGTTGTACTCTTTTTCCATGCCTTTTCAATGTACGTTCTGAAAAGATCATTTCAGAGACAAGGTATCATGAAGAAAAATGTGGCATCAGGACTGGGGGAATAGTCATCAACAATCTTTGTTATGCAGATAGCACAACCTTACGCACAAAAACTAAGGAAGTCTTGAAGCATTAGCTTCAGAAGATCAAGAACAGCAGCTTTCAATATGAATTGCATCTCAACATCAAGAAAATAAAGATCCCAATCACAAAATGGGAACAAAATGTGACTAGACACTTCACCATAAAAGACTTTCAGATGGCAAACAAACACATAAAGGAATATTAAAAATCTTTCGCTATCAGAGAGATGCAAATCAAAACAACTTTGAGATATCATTTCGCTCCAGTAACAATAGCAAAGTCCAACACGGCAGCAAACAACAAATGCTGACGAGGTTGTGGAGAGATTGGAATTCTTATTCACTGCTGGTGGGAATGTAAAATAGTACAGTCACTATGGAAGAGAGTCTGCTGCTTTCTCAAAACGTTAAAAATAGAAATACCATTTGACTCAGCAATTCCACTACAGGGAACACACTGTAAAGAAACAAAAGGCACAAATTAAACAGATGTATGAACACTCATGTTTACTGCTGCATTATTCACAATAACAAAGAAATGGAAGTAACCCAAGTGCCCATCAACAAGTGAATAGGTAGGAAAACTATGATACATTAACACAATGTAATACTCTGCATTGAAAAACAATGCAACATTGAAAAACAATGAACTTAAAAATATTACATAACATGGGTGATCTTGGAGGACATTATGCTGACTAAAATATGTCAGTCACTAAATGAAATGACAAACATTGCATAACATCACTTTATAAAATAGAATAGACATGGGGGGTGAAGAATAAGGAAAGAGTAGGTAGATAATAAACACTGCATTAGAACAGAGGAGGGGAAGAATTGACCTAAAGGAATATGTGATTATACATTATATATATATGAACAATTTGGAACAAGGGATGAATGTAGCATGGGCTGAGAGAGAGGGTAAGGGGGAAGAAAATTTGCAACAATGAATTTAAAAAATAGCCAAAAAAAACCCCCACAAAAATTCTCACCATGATGCTAATAGGCAGTATCACAATGTTGTTGTTGTTGTTGAAGTTATGTGTCATTGGGTCACCTGCAACTCATAGCAACTCTGTACAAGAGCTCTGAACCTTGCCCTATCTTGAGCCAGTCTCACTCACTCTGACACATCTACCCCAATTACCCCAGTCACAGTGTGAATCCATCTCATCCAGGGTCTTCCTTTTCTGCTGACCCTACACCCTTCCAAGTGTGATGTCCTTAAGGACTTACCCTTCTGGTCATGTGTCTGGATATGTGAGACATAGCTTCAAAATCCTTGCAGTCAAGGAGAAACATGTTTTTATCCTTTCCAAAACAGTCCTGTTTGTTCTCTTAGTGGTCCAGGGTAAGTTCAATACTCTTCTCCAGCACCACAGCTCAAAATCAACAATTGTTTTTCTATCATCCTTAGTCATTACCCAGGTCTCTCATGCATAGCAAGTAATTGCAAAGGCCATGCATGACCTGCATCAGTTACACCTTAGTGTCTAGGACGACATCACTGCTCTTTACCACTTTGAAAAGGTCTTTGACAGCATACTTACCCAATACAATTTGTCTTTTCATTTTCTGCCTATGGTGTCAAACTGAAAATATTAACAACCTCAATATTTTCTCCATCTATTATCATGCTGCCAATTGATCCAGTGGTGAGAATCTTTGTCTTCTTGATATTAGCTTCAATCCATATTGAAGTCTTAGACTTTCTGCCTAAAATGCTTCATGTCAGCCTCAGTTGCAGCATGTAAGTTTGTGCCATCAGTATAATACTAGTTGTTTATGAGTCTTCCTCCTACCCTGATGCCAAATTTCTGCTCGTAAATTCAGCCTTCCAAATGTTTTATTCAGCATATAAATTGAAAACGTATGGGGGCAGAATACATCTCTGATGCACTCTTTTCCTCATTTTGAATAATTCAATGCTTCCTTGCTCTGTTCTTAGGAGTGTTTCTTGCTCCAAGTATAGATTTTGTATGGTCATAACCAAGTGTTTAGAGATTTCCTTTCTTCTCCTGGTTAGGTGCTGTTTGTTGTGGTCTACATAGTTAAATACTCTTTCATAGTCATTGAAACACAGATAGACATTTCTCTGATACTCTGTTTTCAGTAAATATCCATCTGATCTTAGCAATAATATCTCTAGATCCATGGCTTCTTCTCCACCTGGATTGTATTTCTGGTAGTTCTCTCTCAATATACTGTTCCAGTTTTTTTGTTTGTTTGTTTGTTTGTTGTTTTTTTTTATGAGCTTCAGCAGGATTTTGTTTGCAGGTGTCAGGTCAACATTTTTTGGAATGAGAATAAATATGGATCCCTTCCAGTCAGTTGGCCAGGTAGTTTTGCTCCAGATTTCTTGACAACCTGTTGAGCATTTTCCAGGGCAGTAGTTGAAATATACCAATTTGTATTTTACTAATTCCTGGGACCTTGTCTTTTGCAAATTCCTTCAGAGAGCTTGAACTCCTTACTTCATCACCTTTGTTCTTGACCATGTATTGTTTCATGAAATTCTTACATATCAGCCAGTTCTTTTTGGTACAGTGACTGTGTATTCTTTCTTTTTTTTTTTGATGCTTCCTAGATCATTGAATATTCTTCCTATAAGACCCTTAAGCATTGCAACTTGCAGCTTGAATTTGTTCTTTAGTTCCTTTAGCTTAAGAAATGTTGAGCAAATTCAGCCCTTTAGAATTTCTGACTCCAGCTTTTTGCACGATTCATTATAATACTTTGCTTTTTCTTCTTGTACTGCCCTTTGACATTTTCTGTTCAACTCCTTAACTTCTGCTTTCTTACCTTTGCTTTGGTTTCTTGGTGCTCTAGTGCAATACTCAGAGTCTCTTCTGGTATCCATCTTGGTCTTTTTTTTTCCCTCCTCTGTATTTATCTCATCATGACAGATGGAGAAAAGATTGAAGTTGTTAAGAATTTAAACTTTCTTGAATCCACAATACGCACATTTGAGATCCAAAAATCAGGAAATAAAAACATAACTTGTATTGGGAAAATATGTTATCATGAACATCTCTAGAGTCTAAAGATATCAGTCTAGAAGCTAAGTTGTTCCTGATCCAACCATGGTCTTCTCAATAGCTTTGTATGCATCTGAGACCTAATGATTAAAAATTACAGAAGAAAAATTGATATCCTTGAGTTGTGGTGCTGAAAAAGAGTAATGAGCATATGATAGACTGCCAAGAGAATAAGTAGGTCTGTTCTGGAAAGGTTGCTACTTGGAAGCAAGGATTTTGTAACTGTCTTCTTTGGAATTGTCAGAATGTGTCTCAGTTCTTGTAACGGGATATTGTGTCTAGAAATGTGGAGAATCAGCACAGAAGAGGAAGACTCTACTAAAATAGATTGACACAGTGACTGTGACAATAGGGATGGGTGTGTTAGAGATGATCACATTAGCTCAGGATAAGGCCAGGTTCAGAGCTATTGTTTATAGGGTTGCTATGTGTCAAAGTCAACCTGAAGGCACATAACAACATGTTGTTACTGAGAGAGCTCTGAAAATTTAGCACTAAATAATGTACTACAATCTCAAAGGCACACAGTTCAAATCCACCTGCTACTCTGTGGGAGAAGGACAGGCAATCTCTTCCTGTGTGATTTACTGACTCTGAAAAGATTGAAACTTTCAGTGACTTTGTCTTACTTTGATCCACGATCAATACCCTTGGAAATCAGGAGTCAGGAAAACACAAGATGTATTGTACTTGGAAAGTGTGCAGTTAGGGACCTCTCCAAATTATTGAGGAATAATGATGTCAATCTAAGGACTAAGGTATTCCTGATTCAGGCCTGGTGTTTCCAGTCACTTGCTATGCATCTGAGAGCTGAATAGTGAGTAAAGATGACAAGAAGAATGGGTGCCTTTGAGCGGTGGTATTGAAGAGAGTACTGAACATCCCATAGACTGCTAAAGGAACAAACACATATCTCTTCATAAGGGTGCAGCCACTGGACTCTTTGGAGGCAAATATGACAAACACTTTGCCTCACATACTTCAGGCCTGTTGCAAGGAGCTGCTATTTCATGGAAAGAGACATGATGTTCAGAAAGGTGGAGAGTCGGCAAAGGAGAGGAAGACCATTGCCCAGGTCGATTGACACTGACACAGTGACTGCTGCTGCAGACTCTAGACTGTCAGGGGGGTGTGAGGGTGGCACAGGATGGGAGCGAGTTTAGACCTATTGTTCATTAGGTTGCTATGGGCCGTACTCAACTCAATGACAACAAACAACAAAGGTAATATCATTAGAAAGACCTAAAAGCTGAAGAAAAACAGAGCTGTTATCTTTCTTGAGTTGAGGTTATCTGTGTTCAAGTCACCTCTATATTGTTTCCAGTTGTTTGAAATTGTGCCATGAGAACTTGATTAATAAAAGATACTATCCGTGAGTTGCAGGGTTAACATTTTGACAAAGATAGGAAGATGTTGCTTGCTGCAAGTCAGAATATATTTAGAGTTACTGTGAGCAAAATAAGATCTAAAGGTGAGATCATTGATGTCATGATATCAAATTCACTGGGTCTAAAGCAGGATTCCAAAAAACTGACATGTCTTACTCCATCAGATTCATAGAAGATTCATCATCCTGATCTGCTGATTTGACTTACTCAGTATCTCTTCAATCCAGATAACATTTATCCCTACTGTCAATCAAGTACAAGACAGTATTAACTGGAATCTGTAATAGCCTCATGATTCTTTTAGCCATTCCTTTTGTCTTTCCTCAGTTAATTTCTTATATTTAGTCTAAAAGCTAGTTTCAAACTATAAATCCAATATGACCTCTTTTTTAACACAATGTATTCTTCTTGCTATTAAAAATCTTATAATAGTTTTCCAATTATAAAAGAAGAGATCATTATCTTAAAAGGAATATATTGTTAGGCATTGTACATATATGACAACAGACCAGAATAAGTATATCATTGCAAAGAGGAGTGGGAAGGTAGGTAATTGTGCAATAATACAATTTTTTTTAAGTGAACTGGGGGAGGGGAAAGGGAGGGAAAGGCGGTAAAATGTGCAACAATGAATGAATGAGAGTCTGACTTCTCTGTAATCATTTGTTAAAATCACAATTAAAATAAAATTTTATATTTTTTTAAAGATGAGATCTTGATCTAAAAGGACCTAGATCTGAACCTACATAGATTATCTGATTAGCCACTTTTAATTTTTCTTAGGAACACTAAAGAGTACTAATTGCTACAAATGGAAGCTTAAATTCATCCTCTTTCTTAGATATCTTATGATAAGATTAATTAATATTAGACAATATTTAGCAATTTCTCTCATCCTTATTTCATTTAGGGAGTTTAGGTCACTTAAGCAAAGAGGCACACTGCCAACCCAAAGGCCGACTGTTCAAATACACCAAATTCTCCATGAGAGAAAGATGATCATTTCCCCCTGTACAATTTACGACCCTTGAAAATCTGCTTGGAAGTTAGCTATGAGTCAGTTCCAGGTCAATGTCAATGAGTTTGAGAATTTTATTTTCACTCACATACTTTGGATGTGGCCAGGAAGGACCAATCCTTGGAGAAGGACATCACGCTTGGGAGGGTGGTGGGACAGGGCAGATGAAGACCCTGGATGAGATTAATTGATACAGTAACTAGAGCAATGGGGGTAGGTGTACTGGAGTCAGGTAGACTGGCTCAGGAAAGGGCAGGCTTCAGAGCTATTGTACAGAGTCCTTATGAGTCACAAACAACTTAATGGCATTTAACAACAACAACAACAAAGTTATTTGTCACTTATTCTTCAGTTGAGGATAAGATTATCAATTTTTTACTGAAACCATTTTGATCTCTCATTCTTTTCATGGTGAGTAGTTATTTTTCTTTTCACTGAATTTTAAGGTACATTAAAACTACTTTAAGATATTTAAGTTATGTATATATAAGTATATAAAGAAATAAATGCCAGTCAATACAGTTTATTTTTATTATTGTGGTAGTTACATTCTGTAAAGTCACTTTGAATACCAAATGCTAAACGATTGCTTTAGAGAGTATACATGATTAGGTTCCTGTGAGCCTTTCTCACAATAAAATTTGTACCTAGATCAATATTTATACCTTATTTTATGTGTTTTTGTTTAAAGACACAGTATTTTATGCATATTGGTGATTTATTAGCGTTGGATTTATAACTAGCTACACTGCAAAGATAATCTAGTAATAATTTTCTGTATAAGGAACATCACAGTCTTCTTGTATTTAGGGATATTGGGTGACAAACATCTCAGAACTACCCTCAGGGGACATTTTCAATAGTGACATTATTAACAGAAAACATAAAATTGTGAGAAATGTGACAACAATACAATTCTGTAATAAGCTATATAAAATACACAATATATTGACACTTTAGTGTAAAAGCAGATATAGTCCATGGAAATGACAATTATTTATCAAATGAAAGCTAAAACAAGAATCATACTGTTACCTGGTTTGACTTTATCTGGAATGTGGGCATCTGGTGATGCAAATATTTTCGTTGCATTCTGCTGGTTGGTGAAGGACTGAAAAAGCACAGGGTGATAACATTGATTTTGATGTTACAAATGCATCTTAGAAAGCAGATAAATTCACAAATATGAAACACACCAATAATGAGGATTAATTGTCATTTTAATGGCTGTATGACTTCTAACTATTTAGTTACCATATCTCTTATTATTTTTATTCAGAGATCACCTTACAGGCTGATTGACCACAATATTCATAATATTACATATTGTCTCACTGCTACTCTCTTAATGTTCTTAATGCATTTTAGAGATGTATTATATTTGAGTATAGTTTCTAGTTCTCTTTTTAGCATATTCAATTCTTTTTAGTCTATTAATTTATGATTTCTTCACTTACAATTATCAGTTTTAATTATATTCTAGAGCTCAAAATGAATGTAGTATAAATTCATTTCTTTTTGCTACTATAGGTATTGTTCTGTTTTCTCAGCATATTTAATAAATATATATTATTTTTTATGTTTTGAAATTTTTTTCTATATTTTATTAATTTTCATAAACATTTACAGAGATTTTGGGTTTCCATTCATTCCTTGTTGCACTATTCTCTCTACCCTCCTCCCAGTTTGTTCTTGTCCAAATGCCACAGTGCTTGTCAAAGTCAGTTCTGATTAATCTCCTTTGTTGGTGTGTCCTTTGCCATTCCCTATCACTCCTCCCTGAGAGAGACTTCACCCTGAGTCATAAGGAAAAGGGGACGGCGTATTCTCTTAGCTACTTCGTGTTGAAAAGGGACGCTGTGTGTTTCAGGGTGAAGATCTTCTCTCACTACTCTAAAGGGCCCCTTTGGCAGTAGGAAACACATAGACTATTATGGAGATTGATATTGGGATTTAGATGCACTCTTATTGATTGTGCTTGGTCGTACATGTTCATATCCTTGAAGATGTATCATGGGGGTGTTGCAACCTAGAAGACACAAATTTGACTAACAAGTTATAAGTACATGAGTCCAAAAATTATGGAAAAGTAAAAGAAAAGATTCTTTCATTGTTTTACAAACCCTCCCCCAGGTCCCCTCCACCATGTAGCCCTCGCTCTAGTCTCCTGTGATGACAGAAATACCTAGTTATATCTCTCTTTTAAACAGTTTTCTCCCTCCTCTGTTTCAGTGCAGTATACATTATTGAATCCATCTTACTCAGTCTCTCCCCAACCCCAAGGACAGTCCCATTCTACAACAGTGGCATCATGTAACATTTGTCCTTTTGTGACTGGCATATTTCACTCAGCATAATGTTCTCCAGAGTCAACCATTTTGAATAATATTGCATGAGTTCCTTGTTTTTTAATGCAGCATAGTATTCCATTGTGCAAATATACCACAGCTTCTCTAGCCATTCGTTTGTTGATGGGCACTTAGGTTGTTTCCAACTCCTTGCTATTGTGAACAAAGCTGCAATAAACATGGGTGTGCATATATCTGCTTGGATGTCAGCTATGGTCTCTTCAGGGTATATTCCCAGTAGTGGAATTGCTGGGTCAAATGGTATCTCTATTTGCAACTTTTTGAGAAAGCGCCATACTGCTTTCCACAGGGGTTGCACCATTTTACACTCCCACCAACAGTGAATCAAAATTTTGAAATTTTTAATGAGACTGAATAACTTTTTTTTGAGTTTTCATAAACAGCATTCACTACTGAACAATACTCATAGTCCTCAGGCTTGAGTGAAATTTTATCTCCTGTTTGAATGGTTCTGTGAACCCTTTACTCCACAACGGTCCTTTCATACTTTCACTAGATAATTAACTACTCAATGATTTGGCTGAAGGAAAATGTAAAAGTTGAAGCCATGACAATCTTCACAAAAGAACTTTAATTTCTAGATTTAAAGTTTGGATGAAAATACTTTAAAATCTCAAGCCAAATATGGCTTCATTTATCATGCAGCCATCTGTTTCACCATGTATTTGATTTTAGTTTGGTGGATTTGGCAAGCCTGGTTAAAAATTAACTTACAACTGGTACAGTCAAAAATATCCTCTGGCCTCTGGACACATCAGTTCTCAATTTTCTTCCTGGTCTTGTAATCTTTTCTCATGCAACTTTGAGGGAAAAATTCAGTTACTCAAATGATATTACTTTTCCTATGATGCTTTGTTTAGTACCCGTATCTTACATTTACTAGGTCTATAGCATGGCAAGTGTGTCTAATATCTGCCCAGTCCTTAAAATGAAGAAGAACTTTACCAAAAACTTTGAGTTAACAAAAAACTTTACCTTGCTAATATATATTTTTGCACAAATAATGTGCACTTTCTAAGTGTGTTTGTTAGCTTTACTCCCCTTTGAGGTAGTTTTGCAATCACATATGCATTTTTTTCTTTTTTAAGTAACATGTAAAAACAAAATGAAATGTTGGAATTTTAAAAATAGTTAACTGGTGGTAAAGCACACTTGACAAACATTCATTTTCCTTCAATTCTTTCTCCTTTTAACTTTCACTTCATCAAAATATCCTATTTTAAAGTTATACTTGAATAAACACTAATTCCAACATTCATTAACAAATATAGAAGTCAAATATGGTAGAGTTTGCTACTCTGAAACAATTTGTGCCAATGTCAATTCTTTCAGAATGATTCAGACTCCTAGTTACCCCACCTGTGTCAGACAAGAATTCAGTTTCTTAGCTTTCATTGGCTGGGATTTTGACAAGTAGATCACCAGATATTTCTTCCAAGGAACTTCTGAGTAGATTTCAACAATCTCAAAGGCACAAGGTTCAAATCTACTACCTGACCTATGGGATAATCATGGGTAATCACCTCCTATGTGATTTACTGCCTCTGAAAACTTGTTGAAGATTCAGCTATGACTTGATGGCACACAACCACAACAGCTAGGTCCTTAAATATTAGAATGGCTTAAAGTGTTCTTAGACAACTTGCAATGTTTTCCTTAACTTGCATGAAAGCAAAATCAACTGTAGTGATCAAAATTTTATTAATTTTATGTAGTGTTCGAAATTTATTTTTTTAATTTTCTTTTTAAAATTTTTATTGCTTTTATATTTAATAGTCCTTTTTTTCAGAAAATTGAGCTCAAAAATCGTCAGCTTCTGTTAATAATTATACGTATAAAAACAATCTAAAATTCTTTAAAATAAATTAAATTTAAATGTTGCATACATTTAAGTTCTAGGACAGATACTTTGCATTTAAAATTATTATATTATTTAGGATTTTCTTCATTATTTTCAGGCTGCAAAAAATTCTGGAGAGGTAAATGACTATTCTTAATCTTTCCCCTCATTATTTAACCCTTTTCACATTTTAATTTTATTTACTCATATCAATCATCTGGGAAGTTCATGTGAGGTTTTAAATTTTTCTAAGAAACAGCTATGTTTCTATTTTATTTTCCAGTAACATTTAACAAAATTCTATAAGGTGTTAATGGATTAATTATTAGAAATTGTATATAGTCCTTGATTGTTTTAAATCAGTATTTCAAATATAGATACAGTTCAATTAGATCACAATACCGAAGCTCTCAAACATAACTCTAATTCCACAAAAGTATTTTATCAGTTGGTTTGAATGAATGAAAGATATAAATACAAGTCTCTAGTGTTCATAAGGCAATTTCAAATTCTCTTATTCTCTTTATTCAATGGAATAACTTGGATAAGAATTATTTCCAATTTTACATAATATGTAACTGAGACTCTTGAGGAGGTGAAGAAACATCCTAATAGTACATGGTGATGGAATAAAACTAAGAATAAAATTCAACTGCTTTTTCCTTTTCCTTTTTTTTTTTTTTTTACCTGATTTTAACACACATACACTTACTGCTAGGACCTGGAATTCCAATGTTTTGCCCAGAAAAGAAACAAAGCTTTCTTTAAACAAAGAGAAAAATTATTTCCTGTTCACACATTAAACACACTGGACATAGGAACACATGCAGAATAAGATCTACTTTTAAAAGTCAACATTTGAATGGATCTTAAGATAAGAACCACTTAGATAATAAATACAATAACATGCATTTATAAACATATAAATCTAGAAAAAATGAGTATAATGTTGAGTTGAAACAGATGTAATATAATATTAGGGATCTTTGATGGCTTAGTGATGAGGAATTGCTCTGCCAACTCAAAAACAGACTGTCTCATCCAGCACGTGCTGTAAAGCATAATGAAGGTCGATCTCCTCCCATGCAACTTGTTGTTATGTGCCGCCGAGTCGCTTGCGACTCATAGCGACCCTATGTAGAACAGCCCTAAACTCTGCACTGTCCTGTGCCAGTCGCACTGTCTCTGACATACCCATCCCGATTACCCCAGTCACTGAATCAATCCACCTCATAGAGGGCCTTCCCCTCCTACGTTGTCCCTCCACCCTCCCAACTTACAACCTTTGAAAATGTTCTGTAGGGTCAACTATTAGTTGGGACTTAACAGAACATAACAAGCCTAAAGTATTATAGTAGTATATGAATGTGTGTAATTATAGCAAGCATTTGGATGTCTAAATCCTATTGTCTTTGTTCCAAAGACTCATTTATTTAATATTCAAAGCTATTTATTAACTTCTTAGTATCTCATATACAGAGGATTCGTAATCTATGTGGCACTTACAGATGGATAAGGACTGAACTACTATCTAAAACATTGGTGATTTATAGTCATCCAGCAGGGTCATGAAAGACGTACATGGGAGCTTTGCTGCTCAAAGCCACACCTTGAAACCTTATAGAACAGTTTTCTGCTCATCTGGGGACCCTATGAGTAGGAATTACTAAAAAAAAATGTTTGATACTACTGTAGTTGCTCATAATACAGCAATGAAGAGAGAGGGGAAAATCCTTGCTATAAAACAGTTTACAATGCAGCAAAGTTTGCATAAATAAAACTTTTGGCTCATGATAAGACCTACAGAAAAAATAAATTGATACTCAAAAGGAAGAATGTGGGAGGTGGTAATTGTGAAAGCTGTTTTTTTGTTAACATGATCATTCCATGCTACTAAAAGACTTTTTGTTCTAGCTGCATATATAAAATTCTCACAACAACCTTATTTTGTTATGAAGCATTAAAAATCACTTTAAAAATAGAAGATAATAGTAAGATTATTTAATTTATTCTTTAATACAGTCCAGTTGGGCTAATAAAGAAAATAAGTCATTATTTTACTTTTCACAACAAAGACATGAATGGGAAAATGAAAACTAAATAAATGAACTCTTTGGTATTAGCAGACAGTTTAGAAAAATGGAATTTAAGAATGAGTATTATTCATCTCATCCTAGAAATCCACTGCCATGATGCTGATTCCGGTTTACATGGATGCTACATGATAGAATAGAACTGTCTGTTAGGGAGCTCTGGTGGCCTTGATCTTAGGGAATTATGCTGCTAACATGAAGATGTTGCCTGTCTGGCATCTGAAATCTAACAGCAGGATTACATAAATGTGCAACCTCCTCCCAAAAGATTTATAGCCTCTAAAACCACACTGGAGAACCAGCTATGAGTCGATTCTGACTTGAAAGCAATACATTTTAGGTGACATTTTTGTTATTGTTACCTTTTGATATTTTTTTTTATATTGTTGTTGTTTTATTTTTTGTTTTCTTAGGGTATCCAAGACTATAAATCTTCAATGAAGCAGACTGCTTCATTCTATACTGCAAAATAGCTGGTAGTTTTGAATTACTGTCATTTTAATAAGCATACAAATGCTAAATCCACTGCTCCATCAGACCTCCTTCAACAGAGGAAAGTGTCTATGAAATACATTTCACATGATCAGATAACTCTGTTATGACATTTTAGCATGGTCTTTTATTCACTACTTGTGATGCAGTTATGTGGAGTTAAATGTCTATGGAAGTTGCTTCTAAAGCTGTCTATGCTTTTCTGCAATGCTCTATGATTAAAAAGGAAAGAACTTGCTAGCTAGGCTAGGTCACTGTACAATTTTATTATCAGTGGATTGTTTCTCTGAGGCTGCACATAGTACATAATGAGGTGTATAATAACGACAAAAGTAAATTCTCTCCAGGGATTGTTGTAAATCAGAATTATTCGTATTTTGCTCAGAAAACTCCAATTTGAGGAAAATGTTTAAAACACTGAAGGAAATGGCCCATAAAATATTTTATGAATCTAGTCCTTACTGTGTAATATAATTCCTGGGGAACAATTAAGGCATTAAAGAGACTCAAGGTATTTGTTTGTCATTTTTATTGGAACAATAGCAGTGAAGACAATTTTAATGAAATAATTATATGCACCTAATTAAGAATATTTCAAAGAACTCGGAAGTGCAGAAACGAAATCCTAAAAAGGTTGATAATGATCCTTTTATAATCAGAGATTTCTGGAATATTCAGCAAGAAATCTTTTTAAAGGAATAATATTAACCTCTAAATTTTGTAAGGAAAGAAAATAAACAAAACAACTGACTCTTACATGCAGAATCTACAGAAATACATATCACTATGGTCTAAATATATTTTAATAAGGAAGTATTGTTTTATGAAGAATATAAAAAGAGTAATTACTAATAAATAAATAGTCTAATAGTCACATGATAGAAATCATGTGAAAATTTCAGGAAATGTTATACTTGTTATGTTTTTTCTACATTGTTACAAGGCAACTCTGATGGTCTAGTGGTAAGCAGCTGTTTCCAACTCAAATATATGCAGTTCAAATTCACCGATTGCTTCCTAGGAGAAAGGGACTATCTCCTGCTGTAAGAACTACTAACTGTAATTCACTGATAGGTCAACTGTGCATCAGTCTCAATTTAACTATGTTCAATATTTTTACATGTTTATTCATTTTGTAGCGTTTCCTTTAAAAGAGACATAATGCTTAGAAAAGTGGAAGGTTGGTGAGCAGGAGTGAAACCTTCAAGCAGATGGATTGACAGTGACTGCAGCAACAGACTTCATTGTGCCAGAGATTGTGAGGAGAGCACAGAATATAATAGAGTTTAGCTCTGTTTTTCAGGGTTGCTATGGGCTGTACTCAACTTCATAGGACCTAACGACAAGAAGTTGATTTGTTGTTGTGGTGATGGTTATGTGCCATCATTGCTGACCCTCTAATAGGTTTTCAAAGTCTATAAATCACATGGGAGAAGATTCCATATTTCTCCTGTGGAGTAACTGGTGGATTCAAACAGCCTAACTTTAGATTGGTAGTGCAACTCCTTATCTGCAAGGTCACCACACCGCCCTAGAGCATGAAATAGGCTAGATTGTTTTTACGACACACATATGCTTAAAAAAGAAAAAAAAAATATTGTCAGAAGTAAGTTGTTGTTATTGTTGTTATGTGCCATTGAGTCACTTGTGACTCATAGTGAGCCTGTGTGCAAGAGCCCTATACTCACCATGGCCAGAAGAATAATATATTTTTTATTGAAATACGTAAAATCAGTACCCTGTTGTTGTTGTTGTTGTTGTTATGTGCAGTCGAGTCATCCGCGACTCATAGCAACCCTATGTACAACAGCCCTAAACTCTTCTCTATCCTGTACTTATCTCACCATCTCCAACACACCTACCCCGTTACCCCAGTCGCTGAATCAATCCGTATCATTGATGGTCTTTCTCTCCTGCACTGTCCTTCCACCCTCCCAAGCGTGGCGTTCCTCTGCAAGGACTGGTCCCTCCTTGCAACATGTCCAAAATATGTCACACAAAGCTTCAGAATCCTTGCCTCCAAGGACCAGCCCAACTTCACTCTCTTCAGGACAAACCTTTCCGTTTTCTTAGCAGTCTATGGTATATTCAAGACTCTTCTCCAATACTACAGCTCAAGGCACTAATTCTCCTTCTATACTCCCTAATCATTGTCCAGCTCTCTGAAGCATAGCAAGTGATTGCAAAGACCATGGCATGTATCAGTTACACCTTAGTCTCCAGAATGACATTGTTGCACTTCAGCCCTTTAGAGAGGTTTCTAACAGCAGACTTTCCCATGGCAATACTTCCTGACTGTTGGTGTCAAGAGTGTTGACTGTGGAGTCAAGCAAACTAAAACTGTGAACAATCTCAATCTCTTTACCAACCATTATGATGCTGCCAATTGGCCCAGTAGTGAGAATCTTTGTCTTCTTGATACTGAGCCTCAATCCATACTGAAGACAGTAGTCCCTGACCTTCCACAGCAAGCGCTGAAGGTCCTTCTCAGTTTCAGCAAGCAGGGTTGTGTCATCTGCATAATGCAAATTGTTGATGATTTTTTCCTCCAATCCTGATGTCACATTTCTCCATAAAGAGCCCAGTCTCCCAGATAATCTGTTCTGCATAAAGATTGAAAAGGTATGGAAACAGAATACATCCCTGGCATACACCCTTCCCAATTTTGAACCATGTAGTGTTTACCAGCTCTGTTCTGATGACTGCCTCCTGGTCAAAGTATAGGTTCGCATTAACACAATCAAGTGTTCTGAAATTCCCAATCATCTCAGAGTTAGCCACAGTTTGTTATCATCCACACAGTCAAATGCCTTTGTGTAATCAATGAAATAAAGATAGACATTCTTCTGGTACTCTGTCAGTACCCTTGAGCAACAAAAAAAGTTATTTCAAATTTTAAAATCTGAAACTAAGAAAACCATTATTCTAATAATTTTAGTATTAAACTATTGAGTAAATATAACACATCAAGGTGTACATGAAATTAAAATATTTGTTTTGTTACCTTATATACTGTGTGAAATCACAGTGGAAAAGAATCAGAACAATTACAAAGTAGGTTATGAGCTGTTGGAAAGGAAGTAAGTATTTCCTTTACAATGAAAACATCTTATATTCATTTCAATGAAAACAAATAACTTTAGTGGGTAACAATGCAGTCAAAGCCGATTCTGAATGTAATTTACATGAATAAATTTTAGAAAAAAATCAATACAGTGTATTTGGTGCTAGATTTAAGATCAGTTACTTGAGTCATAAAATACATGAATGATTTCAGTGTTTTATTATAAGTGTAAGTAAATGCATAGTCAGAATTTGGAATTGAATGAAACATTGTAATAGAATTTAAATGTTTAAGTCAAAGCTTGAAAATATAATCTTACTTTTAAGTTGAAAACATTAAGAAATATATCAAATATTATTACGTGTAATTGAGACTATGGATATATATGGAAAGTTAAAACATCAAACCAATAAAAATATTCAGGAACATATTTGAAATAAAAGTTTATCTTAAAAACATTGGAACATAATCAAAACAAAAATACACTGGGGAAAAAGAACCATATTGGAAATAAAAGCTTTATCTTAAATTTTTTCCACAAGGAAATTTTGGGAATTTTTAGTGGGTTCAGAAGTGGGATATCATTGATAACATCAGATAGACTTTGGCTGGTGATCAAGAATATCAAAAAGGTCATTTCTTGTGTTTATTGATTATGCAAAGGCCTTCAACTAGATAACACTGCACAGAATAGAAATTTCAGAGCATTTAATTGTGTTCATGTGCAACCTGTACATGAACCAATAGCAATCATTTGACCAGAAAATAGGGGAATGCTGCATATATCCACTATTTAAAAGCAGGAAACATGTATATCAGAGTTGTATCCTTTCATTATATCTTTTTAATCTATCTGCTTTGCGAATATCTGAGAAAGTGTACCATACAAAGAAGAAAGTGATATTAGGATTGGAAGAAGACTCATCAACAACCTAAATTATACAGATGGCACAATCTTGCTGGTGAAAAGTGAAGAAGACTTGTAGCACCTATTGAAGAAGACTAAAGATCTCTGTCCTCAGTATGAATAAAACCTAAAGAAGAGAAAAAATCATCACAATTGAATCAATAGACAACATCTCAATAAATGGGAAAACAGTTGAAGTTTTCAAGGCTTTACTTTTACATGGATCCACACTCAACATCATGGAAATAGTTGTTGTTGTTTTTGCTGTTGTCATGTGTCGTCTAGTCGCTTGCAACTCATGGTGACCCTATGTGCAACAGCCCTAAGCTCTGCTCTGTCCTGTGCCAATCTCACTGTCCCAGACACACCCACAATTATTACCCCAGTCACTGAATCAATCCACCTCAGAGAGGGCCTTCCCCTCCTGCACCTGCCCTTCACCCTCCCAAGTATGATGTCCCTCTTCAAGGACCAGTTTCTCCTTACAACATGACCAAAGTATGTCAGACGAAGCCTCAGAATCCTTGCCTCCAAGGAGCATCCCAGTGTAACCCTCTCCAGCATGAATCTGTTTGTTTTCTTAACAGTCCATGGTACCCTCAATACTCTTCTCCAGCACCACAGCTCAAAGGCATTACTTCTCCTTCTATCCTCCCTAGTCATTGTCCAAATCTGATGCAAAACAAGTGATTGCAAAGACCATGGCCTGAATCAGATGGATGCACCTTAGTCTCCAGAGAGACGTCATTGCTCTTCAGTACTTCGGAGAGGTCCCTAACAGCAGACTTTCCCATCACAATACATCTTCCTACTTCTTCAAAGTGTTAAAAATCAAGGGATTCACTCAAAGACCCCTAAAAACAATATTTGTATTTTGAAATTAATAAAAGGCAGAAACACATGTGAAGATTGATGGGGAATGGACAATAGGATAAATTATATTGTCTCAATTATTTAAACAAATTATATCACATCAAAGAGAACAATACATAATATACACAGAAAAGGGACATTCCTTTCCCTTTAAAAGGTAAATGTGTCTTGTTAACATTTTATTTGGTGAGAAAGACTTAGTGATCTGTTCCCATAAAGATTACAGCATGAAAAATGTTATGGAGTAACTCTATTTTGTCAAAAACAAATCACAGAATCCAGAGAGAATAGTAGAGTGGTGTGGCAAAGGGAAGTAACACTACACGCTATAGCTATTTATATGAACTTCTAACATCACTAGCACTCACTTGAAGATTCACCAGTCACCATCATTTAAAGTTCATAAATAATTTTCAAGAGTAATCTCCCCAAATACTACTTTTTTGATGGAAGGCTTGCTTAACTACGTAGTCCTAGTGGAATGATGTCTTAATCTTTTAGGCTAGTGATAGAAATTTGACCCCATCAACAATTCCTATTTAGGAAAGTCTCCTCAGTCTCCTTTGTAAAGGATCCTTCAATATGAATTACATTTCAACGTCAAGAAATAAAGATCTTCACCACTGGGCCAACAGATGAGTTATGGAGAAAGAATTTTGGTTGTTAATGATTACATCTTGCTTAAATCCACAATCAATACACTTGGCACCACCAGTAAGGAAATCAAAAGGCAAGTTGCATTGGGAAAATGTGCTATCAAAGATCTCTCCAGAGTGCTAAAGAGCAACAAAGTCAGTTTACAGAATAAAATGTGGTTTGTTCCTTGGAAGCAACAATTTTGAATTCCGTCCATAATTTGGACATGTGACCAGGAAGGATCAGTCCTTGAAGAAGAACATCATGCTTGGAAGGGTGGAGGGTCAATACAGAATGGGAAGATCCTGGATGAGATGAACTGACACAGTAACTGTGGCAATGGGGTCAAGTGAGTCAGAGGTTGGCATAGGAAAGGGCAAGTGTCAGAGATGTTGCTTATAGGATCTCTAGGTGTTGTTGTTGATTTAACGATACATAGCAACAACATCAACTTGAAGATACTATATGTTATGATAAGTCACACAGAAGAATAAAAACAACTTATGTAAGATGTATTATTAAGAGTTAAAAAAGAAAAAAAATTCATACTTAGAGTATTCAATATTTTTGAGGTTTTATATTATGAAAGTAAGTCTAACATTTGAGACAGTTCTTTTTATTTTGCTTGTAGTTATAATACATAACTTTTTTCAGTAGATTGATTTTCAAATTTACTGTTAAGCTAAAATTGTACAATAAGGAAAATTATAAACATAGAAAAATTTATTCTTTCACTCCAAAGAGTGACATATGGAGGTAGAGAAAACAACAAAATAGTTATTTTCAGCGTAGTATAGCAGTAATTCTAATATTTCACTAAAGATTCAGCAGACATAATGTCACCCTCTGAGTCTTGCTCTAATTTACTCTGTGACCTTCACCTTGACTAGCTTACTTTAGTTTTCTTGTTTCATAGTTTTCTCAGTAAATGAAAAAGAAAAGAATAGATGGGAAAAGGATTACTAAGCTTATCACTATATAACATTATGGAGAGCATTAAGAAATTCAGCTAGAGCTCATCATATTTCCTACAAAAACTCTCTTTGTACAGACTTAGTATATCATTTTTTTAATTTTTTTTATTGATGGAAATTTTTGTTTCTTGTTGTTTAGCGTCTCTTTTGAGCCTAGATCTTCATGATTGGCAATATGTGCAGTACAAGGGTGATTTCTGGAACCACTAAACTTCCCATTTGTAAGTCAATATAAGTAAATGTGACCTTCAGGTTTTTAGAGATTCAGAAAAGACAACCGTAAAGTTAATTCACTGTGTCATCTAACCTTTCTCCCCTTCAGGTAGAAAAAGATATTGAGCCATCTAACTCAGTGAATTTAAATGAGTTACAAATAAATATATTTTGTTTATCAAATTAAATGCATTTTATTTGAACTTTAATACTGATAAATTCTGTTTAATAGTGTAAGTTTTTAAAAAAACAAAAGCCTTCCAATAAATACTAAATAGAAGATATAAAATTAATATGCTTCAACATAGCCAAAGTAAATTTTAATAAATATTTATCATTACCAAGATGATCTTTGGAAGAAAATATTTGTCACATAAAGTAATAACGAGGTATAACATTTAACCTTTACTTATTTCAAAAGTACCTAAAATATATTCTATTGGCATATTTGATAAAAATTATAATAAGGTGAGTGAAATATGTTTGGAGAGAGGGTGAAGCAGGAGTGTTCTTTTGAGGCAAGAATGATGAGGCTTCGCCTCACATACTTTGGGCATGTTGCTATGCGGGGTTATTCATTGAAGAGGAATATGATATTCAGAAAGGTGAAGGGTTGGTGAAGGAGTGGAAGAACTTTGAACAGGTGAATTGACATAGTGACTGCCTCAATGGACTCTTGTGTGTCAGGAAGTGGGAGGATGACACAGGATAGAACAGGGTTCAGATCTTTTGTTCATAAGGTTGGTATGAGTCATACTTGACTTGATCTCATCTAAAAACAACAACAAAAAATGGAAGTGCTGATTGTAGATACGTTATTGGTTTTTAATAATCTTGTCATTTTATTCCACTCTTTTCAATATTAATCATTCAATTCACTATAAAATGTGGTCACTGTTAGAAATGTCAGCAATAGCAACTTGGGTAAATAGCAGGAGAAAAGTAATTAGACATTATGGAAGAAACGGCGATAATGTAGGAAACTAAATGACTGACTATCATCAGACACATATGCCAACATGGTCAAGTAATAAAAGAAATAGAAATCAAAAGCATCACATATTGTTAAACAATTGGAACTATGCAGACTTTCTAACTTAAAGAAGGTAAGTCATTCTGAAAAATAATATCATATCCTTAAAAACTGGGTTGCTAACAAGATTGGTGGTTTGAACCTATGAAGCAGATTCACAAGCGTAATACTTGACAATTTGTTTCCATAAATTTTACAATAAAGAAACCTAAACAAAAGTCATCCTGGAAAGTTTCACAATTGTCAGATTTAGATTGCCAACTGCTATCTCAAGTTTGAAGAACTGGAGGTTGGACAATGACAAGCAGACTATGAGAGGACAGGCTTGCCAGAACATCCACGTACACTTACTCTCCAGTTACCTGACATTTCACACTTATGACAATAGTTAAAAACAGCAATGATGTCTGTTATAGAGACTAAGGTACTCCTGATCCAGGTTATGATCTTCACAATTACTGTTATGGATCAGAGAATTTGACAATGACCAAAGAGGACAGAAAAATAATTTATGCTTTTGAGTTGCGGTCCTGGAGAAGAGCCTTGAATATACCATAGACTTCCAAGAGAACTAACAGATCTGTCTTAGAGAGGGTAAAGCCAAGTGGTTCCTTAGAGGCAAGGATTTTGTGGCCTCATCTCACATAATTTGTGCAAATTGCCAGGAGAGCTTGTCTTTGAAGAAGTACATCATGCTTGACAGGGTAAAGGGAAAGCACAGGAGAGGAAGACTCCAGAAGAGATGGATTAGCACAGTAACTCGTGTAGTTAGGGTAGGTGTGTCAAAGATTGGTTGGCCCAGGTTAGAGCAGCGTTCAGCGTTATTGTGCATAGGCCACTATGAGTCATAGTCAACTCGATAGCGCATAACAACATCTGATTATTTTGCACATGGACAACATATGTCTGGAAGTTGTTGTTAAGTGCCATCAAATTAAACACAACTCATAGCGACCCTATTAGCAAAAGACTTGAACCCTGCTCTATAACTATTGTCATTTCTCTAAGTTCATAGACTTTCCAGAGGTATGTTGTTTAGGAAGTGGATAACACTCCTGCTCCGAGGCTTGTCCTAATCTGGGAGTTCCATCAAACACTATCTACCATGAGTAACCATTTTGGCATTTGACACACCAGTGGCACAGTGTGTAGCATCAGAGGAACCCCAAGTTGCCTCAGTACAGCAACTTAATGGACCAGTCTTGTACCACGTAGAAGGCTATTTCCAAACAAAATTAACACCAGGCTCACGGGCCACAGTTCTGAAGGCCCACATGACTTTTAAATACCAAGGTTTTCCAGCAAGTCCTATTGACTTTAATGAATGTTAAGCAATGAATATTAAAGTTATGTGTCAACTTGGCTGTGCAATGATTTTCAGTGTGTTTTGACAGTCTTGTTGTTATGTACCATTAATCAGAACCAACTTGTAGCTGGGCTTAACTGAATTTTCAGAGGCAGTAAATCACATGAAAGGAGTTGCCTATCTTTCTGAAGAGGAAGAGCTTGTGTATTAGAACCATGTGCCTTTGGACTGGCAGTTCCTTACCACTGTTGTTGTTGTTGTTATGTGTGGTTAAGTTGCATGTGATTAATAGAGACTTTATGTACAATAGGTCTGAACCCTGCCTATCTTGAGACAATCTCATTATCTAACACACTCACTCCCTTTATTCTAGTAACTGAGTCATTTCGTCTCATTCATAGTCTTCCTCTCCATCTTTCCAAGTGTGATGTGCTTCCCCAAGGACTGGTTCCTCCTGGCAATGCACACAAAGGATGTGAAATATTGTTTAAAAATTCTTGCCTCTAGGAGAAGCTTAGTTTCATCCTCTCCAGGACAGACCTGTTCATTCTCTTTGGAGACCATGGTATATTCAACAATCTTCTCCAGCACCATAACACAATCTTAGTCTCTAGACCAGTATTATTATTTTAAGTATTCTGGAAAGGTCTCTGATAGTAGATTTTCACAATGCAATCCATCTTTAGATTTCCTGACTTCTTGTGCCAAGACAAGATGGTTGATTGTGGAAAAAAGCAAGCTGAAATTATTAACAATTTCCATCTCTTTCTGTCTATCACAGTGCTGCCAGTTGGCCCAGTGGTGAAAGTATTTGTTTTCTTTATATTGAGCTTTAGTCATATTGAAGACTGTAGTCCTTGACCATCTGTAGCAAATGTCTCAATTCCTCTTCAGTTTCAGTGAGCATAGTTGTGTCATCTGCATAATGGAGGTTGTTGATGAGTCTTCCTTCAATCCTGATGCCACATTCCTCCTAGTAAAGTTCAGCCTCCCAGTTAATCTGTTATGCATATAAATTGAAAAAAATCCCTGATTTTGAACTACGCAATATTTTCTTCCTTTGTTCTGACATCTACTTTCTGGTCCGAGTATAGGTTTCACATGAGCACAGTTAGTGTTCTGGGATTCCCATTCTCCTCAACATTAGACACAATTTGCTGTGATCTACACAGTCAAATGCATTTGCATAGTCAATGAAACACAGATAGACATTCCTCTGGTACTGTCATTTCCTTACCAAGTCTCTCCTTGGAGGCTAGTATTTTGGAGCTTCGTCTCACTTACTTTGGACATGTGGCCAGGAGAGATCGGTCCTTAGAGAATGACATCATTCTCAGAAGGATGGATTGACAGTACAGGAGAGGAATACGCTTAATGAGATGGATTGATGCAGTAACTGGGGCCATGAGGGTTGGTGTGTCAGAATTAGTGAGACTGGCTCAGGACAATGAAGGATTCATAGCTGTTGTACATAGAGTAGCTATACATGGCATAAGACTCACCGGCACATAACAACAATGACATACCATGAAAGGTTTGGAAGCATGAGTGGCATCCACTTCCTAAACAACATGCCTCCAGAAACTCTATGAACTTTGATAAATGTTGATATTTGTAAAGAGGCTCAGGCCCTTTGTTCATAGGGTTGCTATGAGTTGTGCTCAACTTGAAGGCAATCAACAACAACAACAACAACAACAAAAACTTATTTTTAATAATCAATTAAGGTAAAAGAAATATACAAGCAGTGGACCATCAACATGGCCTATCGACATCCAGACCAGCAAGCTGCTTGACTGGCTAGTAGACAGAAGACACCACAACTTGAAACGGTGGAGTCTGGTGCTGACCATTAGGGAGAAGATCAATGTTGCCATCCAGGACATGCTCAAGCTGCTTTCGGGATCCTACGTTCACTATTTCTACTGACCCAACCGAATGTGGAAACTACAGAACAATCTCACTGATTTCACATGCAAGCAAGATTTTATTGAAGATTATCCAAAAACGACTGGAACAGCACATCAGCAGAGAACTACCAGAAGTCCAGGCTGGGTTTAGAAGGGGTTTTCATGCTAGAGATATTGTAACTGATGTTAGATGGATCTTGGCTGAAAACAGGGAATACCAGAGGAATATCTATCTGTGTTTCATTGACTATGCAAAGGCATTTGACTGTATAGATCATAACAAACTATGGCTGACTCTGAGAAGAATGGGAATCCCAGAACACTTGATTGTTCTAATGCGAAACTTATACTTGGACCAGGAAGCAGTCATCAGAACAGAGCAAGGGAACATTGCATGGTTCAAAATTGGGAAGGGTGTACGCCAGGGATGCATCCTATCTCCATACCTCTTCAACCTATATGCAGAACAGATTATCCGGGAGGCTGGGCTCTATGAGGAGAAATGTGGGGTCAGGATTGGTGGACGATTTATCAACAACCTGCATTATGTGGATGACACAACCCTGCTTGCTGAAACTGAAGAGGACCTGAAGCGCCTGCTGCAGAGTGTCAAGGACTGCAGCCTACAATATGGATTGAGGCTGAATGTCAAGAAGACAAAGATTCTCACCACTGGAACAATTGGCAGCATCAGGATGGATGGTGAAGAGATTGAGATTGTACACAGCTTTAGTTTGCTTGGCTCCATAGTCAACAGTCTTGGCACCAGCAGCCAGGAAATCAAAAAGCGCATTGCCATGGGAAAGTCTGCTTTTAGGGACCTATCCAAAGTGCTGAAGAGCAATGGTGTCTCTCTGGAGACTAAGGTGCATCTGATACAGTCTATGGTCTTCGCAATCACTTGTTATGCATCAGAGAGTTGGACAATGACCAAGGAGGATAGAAGGAGAATTGATGCTTTTGAGCTGTGGTGCTGGAGAAGAGTCTTGAGAATACCATGGACTGCTAGGAAAACAAACAGATTTGTCCTGGAAAGGGTTAAACCGGGTGGCTCCTTGGAGGCAAGGATTCTGTTTCTCAGTCTAACATACTTTGGACATGTTGTGAGGAGAGACCAGTCCTTGGAGAGGGGCATCATGCTTGGGAGGGTGGAGTGACAGCGCAGGAGAGGAAGGCCCTCTATGAGGTGCATTGATTCAGTGACTGGGATAATTGGTATGAGAGTGTCAGAGACGGTGTGATTGGCACAGGACAGAGCGGGGTTTAGGGCTGTTGTACATAGGGTCGCTATGAGTCGTAAGCGACTCGATGGCACAAGAATCATAGACCTTCTCAAGGGCACTGAAGTCTCCACGAAAAATATCTCTGGCCAATATTATTCACAGTGTGGCATCAGGATTCGTTGAAGATCTATTAACAATCTGCGTTATGCAGATAACACAACCTTGCTTGCTAAAACTGAGGAGGACCTCATGCACTTGATGCAGAGGGTCAAGGACTGCAGACTTCAGTATGGACTGAGGCTCAATGTCGAGAAGACAAAGATTCTCACCACTGGACCAATTGGTAACATCAGGATGGATGGTGAAGAGGTTGAGATTGGTCACAGCTTCAGTTTGCTTGGCTCCAC
>NW_006399784.1:2006591-2008940 GCF_000299155.1 Elephantulus edwardii | reverse complement strand
AGGAGGGACAGGTCCTTGGAGAGGGACATCATGCTTGGGAGGGTGGAGGGTCAGCTCAGGAGGGGAAGACCCTCTACGAGATGGGATGATTCAGTGACTGGGGTAATCGGGATAGGTGTGTCAGAGGCAGTGTGATTGGCACAGGATAGAGCGTGGTTTAGGGCTGTTGTACATAGGGTCGCTATGAGTCACAAACGACTCAATGTCACATAACCACAACAACAATTCTTCACAGTGCCTGAAGGACTGGCAGAAGATTGTACCCCTGTAAGAGAAGGACAACACTTACTCAGTGGAATTCTCTAGCCTCCTGGTCGAGACCGTCACCTATGAGATCCTGTCGCTAAAGGAGCAGATTGCCAAGTGGCAGCAGATCCAGTGAGAGTACAGCTCTGGAGGAGGGCCAGGCGGGGCAGCCGAGATGTGAAAGCAGTTCCTTCACTCCTGCAAGCAGTACAGCATCACTGGAGACTAAGTCCGAAGAGAACTGCTGACCCTGGTGAAGGACCTACTGAGTCAGCTGGATGACATGGGGTCGGGGCCCAGTGTCTGGGAGAAGCCATGACTTGTACCAGACTTGTGTGGACTCTGTGTTAACCTCACTGAGCATATGTTGCATATGCCGAGATTCGTGCAGAAGAAATGCGACCAGACAGTGTATATGAGTGGAGGGCCAGAACCAAGCCATCTGTGGTGGAGCTGCCACACTTTGAGGAACCTCTGAGCTGGTGAAAGAAGACACAATTGCTTGGGGTGACCTCGGGACACAGGCAGCTTCTGAAGAGATCGACCATGGCATCTCTGTTTACGCTGCTGAAATTGACTGAGACATCTCGTGAGACTGGAAGTCAAAGGAAGCAGGGAGTGAGAGTATTGACAGGGGAGATGAGGCTGAGACTCTGCAGATCACAGTACTGGAGGCCAGAACTGAGGCTCCAGGTGTTGCTAGTGGCTGGGATGCTCTGACTCTCCTTGAGTTCCCAGAGAACCAGTTCATTGATGAGTTCGTGGAGTTTGAGCTCTCCTTCCAGAGAGCAGTAGAAATGAGTAAAGAGGCAGACTTGTCAGTGAGCCAGTGCCAGCTGGATCCAGCCATCCTGCAGGACCAGTCCAAGGCGAAGATGGTTACCATGGTGTCCATGCTGCAGAATCTGGTTGTTCAACTCACCAATCTTCGAATGCAACATCTGTTTATGATCTTTGCCTCCCTCACATATGTGTACCGGGTGACTAAATTCCTCCAGAAAAAGCGAAAGCAAGCCCATCTCCTGGCCTTGAAGAAAAAGCTGATGGTACAGAAGGAGCAGGAAGCACTCTAGGAGCAGGCTGCTGGATCTGCTGGAGGAGCAGCAGAAGCTGATTTAAGCTGACTTCTCCAGATGGTACAATGGGTGTCCTGTGAACCTGATGGGAACCTCTCTGTGACACTCTCCCCATTCTTGTCCACCCATCATCTCAGCCTTTAGGAGGGAGGGATCCTCCAACAGGAGCTGACGTAGTTAGGGCCTTTCTGGCAAGAGACCAGGCCAACTGAGGTCAGAAAGCCATGTGGAAGAACTGTCACTTAGGTAGAAGTGGATGCTGTCACTTCAGCAGTCTCCGCAAGAAGCTGTCCTGACTGTTCCTGTGGCCCAACCAACCACAGCTCTGTGTGGTCTGGTTAGTCTCATCGGACCGAATAAAAGAGAAAAAGTGTCTTGCTTCATTACTAGGGAAAAAAAATCAATTAAGATTAATTTGTTAATTAAAGACTTAAGTAAGCAGAGCTCCTTTGACAGCAGTATAATGATGCAATTTGGCAGCTATGTAACATTAAATCCACTTACATTTTGTGATGTTGTCTGTACCACCTTTATTTTTGCATAACACCTATTTTTCTCACAGTGGCCTGGTTTTAGGTACCTAACTATGCCCATAGGTGAGGAGTGGGTGTATATTGGATAATAGTCTACTCCCAAGAAAATTTCCCTTACGTCAGAGGTGATGTTTTACTTCAGTAAGGATGTGGGTTGAGCAAAGTAGGATTTGAATTATGTCATTTGTAAGGCTTAAATCCCTATTAATCCTAAATATTCTGGTCTTTCATTTTTATATTTTCTATCTCCCCTTTCATCACAATGATCTTTCACTTCTTGATGTTATTGCACTCCATCTTGCCTTCAAACATTCTAGAAGTCCCCTATCAATTTACTGTTTGAATAGTTTTTTGGACAATCTTCAGTATTATTTTACTTTCACATAATATGATTAGGAAGCAGGAATGCCATCCACTTCCTAAATAGCATGCTTCTGGAAACTCTGTGAACTTTGATAAATGGTAATGATTGTGGAAGGGCTTTAGGCTTTTTG
>NW_006399784.1:1998524-2006491 GCF_000299155.1 Elephantulus edwardii | reverse complement strand
ACACACACACACACACACACACACACACACACACACACACTTATATTCCGCAATAATTTTCACTTTCTGTTGGAATACTTTTCATGGGAATGGGGCAAATATGGATCCATCAGGCAGCTGTCTTCCATATTTTCTGCATAAACTGGTGAGCTTTTGGGGTAACATCTGTTAGTCGAAGCATATGATTTGGTATTCTATCTATTCCTGGGGTCTTAATTTTTGCAGAAGCTTTCAACACAGCTTGAATTTATTCCTTTATTTCCATTGGTTCTTGTTCATAGTGTACTTCCTGAAATTTTTCAGTGCTGATGAATTCTTTTTGGTACAATGACTTTGTATATTTCTTCTTCCATCATCTTTTGTTGATTCCTGTATCATTTAAGATTTTGATTTTGCCCATACTATCTCTCAGCATTACAATTTGGAGCTTCAGTTTGTTTTACAGTTCTTTCAGCTTGAGAAATACTGAAACAGTTCTTCCCTTTTTATTCTATGACTTCACATCTTTGCACATTTCATAATAGTATTCTACTTTGTCTTTTCAAGATATTCTTTGAAATCTTTTGTTCAACTCTTACTTTGGCATCTCTTCCATTTGTTTTGGTTTGTCAGTGTTCCAATAAAATGTTTGTATTTTCTTATGACACCTGTTCAGGTTTTTTGTCTGTTTGCTTTTTCTTGGTTTTTGTGTTTTGTGTGTGTGTGTGTGTGTGTGTGTGTGTGTGTGTGTGTGTTTTAAATTATTCTGTGTCTTTGTAGTGACCTTTTGCTCTTTTAATGGATATTATCATTAATGTTATCCTACAGCTCTTATTGTCTTTAATTGCTATAGTTTAATGCCTCAAAGTTCTTGAGATTCTTTTAAAATTCAATGGGATAGACTCAAGGTCATATATTGGTTCTTTGGGATTTCATTTTTCTTCAGCTTCAGTTTGAACTTTCACATGAGTAATTGATATCTGTTCCACAACCAGCACTTGGCCTGACTATTGAGCTTTTCTAATTATTCTTTCCAGAGATATAGTCAATTTGATTCCTGTGTATTCTATCAGGTGACATCAATATTTCTGAGCAAGTATTTAGTAATGTTGGATCTTATGAAGAAAAATATGGTATCAGGAGCAGAGAAAGATACATCAACAACCTGAGTCATATAGATGATCCTACCTTGGTAGCTGAAAATAAAGAGGCTTGAAACACTTTCTGCAGAAAATGAAGGAATTCAGCCTTTGGTATTGATTATATCTTAAAAAAAACCAAACAAACTTTTACACTACTGGGTAAGTTGGCAATATCATGATAGAGAGAAAAAGGATTGAAATTCTCAGTAAGCTAATAAACAGCAAAAACACTTGCTACCAGAAGTCTGGATATCATGAGACATATTGCATTGGGGCAGTGTGCTGTCAAAGACCTCTCTACAATACTGAAAAGTAATGATGTCAGCTTGAAGTTCAAGGTGTGCCTAATTCAGGTCATGGTCTTTTTGGTCAAGTGTTTTACATGTGAGAACTGGACATTAAATAAGGATAACTGAAGATTTGATGCCTTTGTTTTGTGGTTTTAGAGATGAATACTGAATATCTCATAACTGCAAAAAGAACTAACAGATATGTCATGGATAAAGTGCAACCAGACTTCTCCTTAAATGAGAAAATGTTAAAGCTTTATCTCTCACACTTTGGGCATGTGGCTAAGCAAGGCTAATCCTTGGAATGGGCATCCTATTGGGAAAGGTTGAGGGTCAACATAAGAGAAGTAGATCCCCAATGACATGGATTGACACAGTGATTGCAGAAATGATCTCAACTGTGCCAGAGATGATAAGAGGGCACAGGATGGGACAGGCTTCAGGTTTGTTCATAGGATCACTATGGGTCATATTGCTAAAAGCAATAACAGAATATTATATAATTCTATTATAAATATAATAATCTATGGAAATATATGGCTACATCAAGTTGTCTAAATATATACACACTAATCCATACCAAAAAGGAAAGAGTAATATATAAACTTTCTAATATACATTTATGTATTGCTTATATAAAAATATATTCAACCTCTATAGTAAGTGAGTTCTTATGACCTGTTCTAAAAGGATATGCTGTTGGCCCTAAGGCATGTGATTCAAATACACCAGTTGCTCATCGGAAGAAAGATGGGCAATTTTCTCCTGAGCAACCTAAGTCTCAAGACCTTTTAGAGAGTCAGCTATGAATTCATTCTGACTTTATGGCACACACATCAACAACAAAAGATACTACATATTACATACTATATAGTATATACTGTTGCCTATAGAAGAGAAAATGGGACATGGGTACACACACAGAGCCATATACATTTTTTTGAAAGGGCCAGATGGAGCGAGAATACCAGAGCTCCTAACAACCCTAGAACAGAAAGCAAATAGAGAGGTCATAGCCCCATCTTATGGTGCCTCTAGAGCCATATCAGCAACACGAGGTTCATTTATTTATTTACTCACAGACTTTACTCATAATTGTGGTACTGAGAATCAGGTTTATTAGGGAAATAAGTTGCAGAGTAGGGGAGGCAAAGAATATTGCTCAATGCAAATCCAGGTTTTATCCTTATGGTCCCAAGACACAATTTCTCTATTAGGCCAGACTCTGATTTCAATTCAGCAATACAAAATCAAGAAAACTCTGGTTTCCTCAATAATCCAGCAAGGTTTTCCTTAAAGTAGTTACACATCAGCTTCTCCTTAAGTATCTAGTAAGCACAGCAAAACCTTTAACTGTGGTGTTATTTTATATCTCCTCTGGTTACACCCTGTCATAGTTTCTTCACAACAATGCCATAGTCTCTTCACTACCATCACCAAAGTCTCACTACCAGGGTCTTGCTCTCAACAGGGCCTTGATCCAGTCTCTCTCAGGACTTACTGCACAGTGTGGGAAGCACTCTATCTCTCTTATCCTTTCCCTATATCTGTTGATAATTGCAAGAACATATATCTGCAGTTAAGGTAGCTGGAGATCAGAGATGACTTAACATAGTGGCCAAAAAAGGCCAACTTTTATGCTATCACCACAAATGTATTCACGAATATTTGCATACAAGTGTGTTTTGTTGATTGTTTTATGGATATTTGCATGTGTGTGTGTGTGTGCGCGAGCGCACCTGCGTGGTGTTCTCGTTATGTGCTGTCAAGGTAACTGTGACTCAGAGCAACCCTATGCACAATAGCTTAGAAAATTGCTCTATCCTGAGCCAACCTCACTGTCTCTGACACACCTGCCCTAATTATCCCAGTTACTGTGTCTGTCATTCCATCTCATCGAGGATCTTCCTGTCCTGCACCATTTCTCCACTCTTCCAAGAATGATGTCCTTGTCCAAGGACCGTTCATACCCAAAGTATGTGAGATGAAGCTTCAAAATTCTTGCCTCTAAGGAGCAGCTTGGTTTCACGTTCTCTAAGATAGACCTGTTTATTCTCTTGGCAATCAAAGGTGTGCTCAATACTCTTCACCACCACGGTTCAAAGGCATCAGAGTGGCTCAGGAAGACAAAGCAAGATATTATAATGAAATGTACAAAAAGCCGGCATCCTAAAATCAAACAGCCCAACTCACTCTGCATTTTTTAAGTTGAAGGAACTAAAGAACAAACTTAAGCCTCAAGTTGAAATACGTATGGATGCTATGGGCAGAATATTAAATGACTCAGGAAACATTAAAAGAAGATGGAAGTAGTACACAGAGTCACTGAATCAAAAAAAAATTGGCTGACACAGAAGAATTGCATCAAACAACATATATTCAAGAGGCAATGATGATGAAGGAGGAAGTGTAAGCTGATCTAAAAGAATTGGCAAAAAGAAGATCCCAGGAATTTATGGAATACTGATTGATGGAATATTGTGCTGGATGTGCTTTACACATTATTTCAAGAAATTTCAAGAAATCCGGAGAAAAACTACCTGGCCAACTGTCTGGAAGAGAGCCATACTTATTCTGATTCCAAAAACAGGTGACACAACAGAGAATGGAAAATATTTAATGGTATCAATAATATCACATGCAGGTAAAATATTGTTGAAGATGATCCAAAAATGACTGGAACAGTACCGGACTTAACCAAAATACAAGCTAGGCTTTGAAGGGGCCATGACATAGAGACATTATCGCCAAAGTCAGATGGATCTTGGCCAAAAGCAAAGAGTATTAGAATTGCCTATTTGCGTTTCATTGACTATACAAATGCATTTGAATATGTTGATCCCATCAAATTGTGGCTAACATTGAGAAGAATTGGAATCCCAGAATATGTGGTCAATATAGACATTAAAAGGTGTCTAATCAGGGTCCTGGTCTTTGCAATACTTTTTATGCATTGCCTATCTGAGAGAGCGTGAAACCAAGTTTCTCCTTGGAGTTAAAGATTTTGAAACTCCTCATACTTTGGGCACCAGTCTTTGGAGAAGGACATCATATTTGTAACTGTTGAGGGACAACACAGGTGAGGAAGATCCTGGATGGGATGAACTTGACACTGTAACTGTGGAGACTTAGGTATATTTGAGCCAGTGAGACTGACTGAGGATAGAGAGAGTTCCAGAGCCATTGTACAGAGGGTCACTTTGAGTAGCAGGCAACTTGATGGCACATAACAACACAACATATATATTTTCCAAGAAATACTGAGAAAGATACATTCTCAAATAATAATACAAAATATCTACAAAAGAAGTAAGAGTACAGCACAAGATAACTTAAATTTGAAGCAGCTCAACTGAGTATAGATTATCTCATTAAAAACAAAACCAAACCAACAAACAAACAAAAAACTACTATGATTGTTTCTCTGTATCTCATTGCCCTAGGTCTGTTCCAATTATAACTGCTCCTCTAGCAGTTTTCTAAAGCTGAAAAATCACAAAGGAGGTGATTGTGCATTTTCCCCCCATTAGCCCATATAGAATTTGAATCAGTGAGGACATGCAGCTTTTGAGGTAGTAATGAACCTCTTTACAAACTATGACAACAGAACTCCCTAAAAGAAAAAACAAAACAAAACAAAACAAACAATAAACACTAGATTTAAGCCTACATTTCAAAAATCTATGAAAATAGGTTATGTTTTGTTTCATTTTACCATGTTTCCTTTAAGGAATACTAATTGATAGCCAAATGGAGCAGTTTGACCATGAGATGATGTTGTCACTAAGTGCCATCCAGTCAACAACAGTTCAACACGGTTCTATGGAGAACAAATCTGAAACTTTCATTATAACTGTGACAGCTCACAATCTCTTGTATGCTCAGACCCGTTATTACGGTCAAACTGTCAATTCATCTTGTTGAGGGTTTCCATTTCTTTCTATGACCATACATAGACTTTTTCCAGTATGATATATTTTTCCAAGGACTCTCCTTTCTTGATAACATGTCCAAAGTTTGTGAAACAACAATTCACAAATTCTGCTTCTAAGCCATGGTTGCACTTCCTCCTAACAAGGTAGACTAGTTATTTTGACATTCAGTGGGAAAATCAGTAATCATCATCAACACCACAATTCAAAGGCATTACTTCTTCTTGTTATGTGCCGTCGAGTCGCTTGCAACTCATAGTGACCCTATGTTTAACAGCCCTAAACTCTGTTCTGTCCTGTGCCAATCTCACTGTCTCCGACACATTCATCCTGATTACCCCAGTCACCGAATCAATCCACCTCCTAAAGGGCCTTTTCCTTCTGCACCTGCCCTCCACCCTCCCAAACATGATGTTCTTCTCCAAGGATTGGTCCCTCCTTACAATACGACTAAACTATGTCAGACGAAGCCTAAGAATCCTTGCTTCCAAGGAGTAGCCCGGTTTAACCCTCTCCAGAATGAATATGCTTTCTTAGCAGTCCAGGGTACCCTCAATACTCTTCTCCAACACCAAAGCTCAAATGTATCAATTCTCCTTCTAGCCTCTCTAGTCATTGTTCAACTCTCTGACACGTAACAAGTGATTGCAAAGACCATGGCCTGTATCAGATACACCTTAGTCTCCAGAGAGACACTCTTGCTGTTCAGTACTTTAGAGAAGTCCCTAACAGCAGACTTTCCTATCACAATACATCTTTTAATTTCCTGGCTGCTGGTGCAAGAGTGTTGATTGTGGAGCCAAGCAGACTCCATGACTGACCAATCTCAATCTCTTCACCCTCCATCCTGATGCTGCCAATTGGTCCAGTGTTGAGAATCTTTGTCTTCTTGACATTGAGCCTCAATCCATATTGGAGGCTCAGTCCTTTACCCTCTGCAGCAAACGCTTCAGTTCCTCCTCAGTTTCAGCAAGCAGGGCTGTGTCATCTGTATAATGCAGATTGTTGATAGATCTTCCACCAATCCTGATGTCGCATTTCTCCTCATAGAGCCCAGCCTCCCAGATGATCTGTTCTGCGTACAGGTTGAAAAGGTATGGAGACAGGACACATCTCTGGTGTATGCCCTTCCCAATTTTGAACCATACAGTATTTCCTTGCTTTGTTCTGACTATTGCCTCTTGGTTAAATACTTCTTCTTAGATTATCCTTATTTTCTGTTTGATTTTCAAATATCTGTAAAGCAATTGTAATTACCACTACTTAGATCAGGTACACCTTAGTCTTTAAACACACATCATTGTTTTTTAACACTTTACAGAGATCCTTGTTGGAAGATTCTTAATGGGATATTTTCTCATTGCTTATGAACCCAAGTACAATAATATCTTTGTTTACTTCATCTATTATGATGTGTCATAAGGATTTTTGTTTTCTTGATATTGAAATGTAATTTACATTTAAAATTGTTGTACTTATCTGCTGTAGTAAGTTCTTCAATTCTTTTTCTTCAAATAACGTTGTACTATCTGCATAAAGCAGGTTGGTTTTGTGTCTTCTTTAATCCTGATGCCACACTTTTCTTTCTAGGATCTAAGTTAGTAAAGTATATGCTTAGCATATAGGTTACATAGATGCAGAGAAAGGACACAACTTCAATGCACATGTTACTAATTTTAAACCATACAATGTTGCCTTGATTGATATGAGCAACTGATTCTTGGCCTATGCATAGGTTTTGCATGAGCACTATTCTTCTTACTGTTACTATATTTTGTTATGATAAAAAAATGTCTTTGAGTAGTCATTGAAAGACAAATAGTCTTTCTGGTACTCTCTGCTTTCAGCCTACACCCATCTGTCTTACTAATAATAATTCTCTTTTCAAAACATCTTCTTGAACCATTTAAATTTCTGGAAGTTTCCAGTTGATATACACTTTTAGTCATTTTATTAAAAAAATATTCAGTAGAGTTTACTTGTGAATGTTGTGTAAAACTATTTCAGGGTTGTTGCTATGTGCTGTCGAGTCACTTTTAACTCAGCGACTTTTGTACAACAGCTTTGAACACTGCTCTGTCTTTAACCAACCTTGTCTCTAGCACACCTACCTCCATTACCCAAGCAGTTTTGTCCTGGAGAGGATGAAACCAGGCTGCTTCTTGGGGGCAAAGATTCTGAAGCTCTGTCTGACATATTTTGGGCATGTTTCAAGGAGGAATCAGTCATTGGAAAGCGGCATCGTGCTTGGGAGGGTGGAGGGACAATGCAAGAGAGGATAACCCTTGATGAGATGGACTGATTCAGTGACTAATTTCAGAGTTGTTGTTGTCACTGTTTTTGTTGTTGTTATGTGCCTGTCTAGCTGCCTGCTACTCATAGTGACCCAATGTACAACAGCCCTGAAGCCTGTCCTGTTCTGAGCCAATCTCACTGACTCAGACACACATACCCCTCTTGCTCTAGTAACTGTATTGGTCCATCTCTTCCAGGGGTTTACTCTCCTGGGTTCACCATTCTGAGCATGATATCCTTCTCTAAAAGTCGGTCCCTTCAGGCCACATGCCCAAAGTATGTGAGACAGAGCTTCAAATTACTAGCCTCCAAGGAGAAACTTTGTTTCA
>NW_006399784.1:1996304-1998169 GCF_000299155.1 Elephantulus edwardii | reverse complement strand
TCACAATTCAAAGGTATCAATCCTTAGTCTGTTATCCTTAGTCATCGGATATTGTTACTTCTCAGTACTCTGGAGAGGTCCTGGAGAGCAGATTTCAGAGTTAAATTTACCTTTTGATTTCCTGACTTCTGTTGCCAAGAGTGTTGATTGTGGAGCTGAGCAAGCTGTAACTGTTAACAAGTTCAATCTCTTTTCCATCCATCATGGTGCTGTTAGTTGTCTCAGTGGTGACAATCTTTGTCTTCTTGACGTTGAGCTTCAATCCATATTGAAGCCTACAATCCCTGACTTTTTGCAGCAAGCACTTCAGGTCCTCCTCATTCTCAGCAAGCAAGGTTGTGTCATCTGCATAACATAGGCTGCTGACAAGTTTTCTTCTAATCCTGATGCCACATTCCTCATCATATTCAATTTCTTTCATAATGTATACTTGACAATGTCTTTGGCTGGGAATAATGGCTTCTTTTATCATTTGCCTACTGGTTTATTAGCCAAAAGCTTATAGATATGAATCCATCCAAAGGCTCCAATTTACTTGGAAGTAAATTCTTGCAAAATACTGTTGATCAAGAAAAAGCCATCCAATAAACCCCTATTAATTAATCATAATTCCAATCTGACATACATGTTGGCATTAGCTGCATTGTGTCAATTACAGCTTTTAATGACTTGGTGAAGAAATAGATCAAAACCTTGCCCTATTCCTTGTCATCCTCACGGTGCTCAGATCCATTGTTGCAGTCACGGAATCAATCTATTTTCTTGAAGGACTGCCCTCCTTTTTTACCAAAACTTTTTTTCTCCACATATAACGTCTGTTTCCAAGAACTAATGTCTTTGGGCGACATGTCCAAAGCATGTGAGATGAAGTTTTGCCGTTCTTGCTTCTAAGAAGTACCCTGGTTACATACCCTCCAAGGTAGATTTATTTATTCTTGTGCAGTCCATCCTATGCACTCCACCAACACCACTATTCAAAAACAGTAATTCCTCTTTTGGTCTTCCTTCTGAAGTGCCCAAGTTTCACAAGCATATGAAACAATTGACATCATCATGGCTGGGTTAGAAGCGCTTTATATTTTAATTTGACACCTAGCTGTACTGTTTAGCACATTAAAGGGGTCATTTGCAACAGATTTTCCAATTGTGCCATGCCTTTTGATTTCTTAACTGGTCTTTCTATTGATGTTATTTGTAGAAATTTACAAATAGAAGTTGCAGAATAGTTTTATGGCTATTTTTTTTTCCCCTTTGAGATTTCCATTTGTATTTTTTATATAAAATTTGACAAAGGATTCATAGTTCTCAATATAATACCTCAGCTTACGTTTACAGGCTTATACAAAAGCATATATTAACAGAAACTTGTGTTATTAATATCAATAAAGTTAATATATTGATCATTTTTAAGGAGGCCATAGTCTATATAATGAGAAGTAAAACAATGTTTATTAATGTTTGTGAACAGAAAGTGATCACAGAAACACTTCCTAAAATCATGAGGTTTGTGCTGTTATCAAAGATCATTATATTGTGTTCCCAGATCTAACCACTTTCTGCCACCTAATTAGCTGGATCTCTATGGAGTAGTACCATAGAATAAAATCAGAATTTTTCAACAGTTGAAGCACTTACACTACCTTGTGTGAGTAGTTGAAGACAGTACTGAACAGCAAAATATTTTATTTGTTGTTGAAAATAAATTGGTATGAGTTGTAATCCATACAGTGGCATCTAAAAACAAAAACAAGAGTTTTAAGAAGGTTTGTATGAATAATTCTATCCAACTAACATAAGAAATGGGATAATTGAAAAAGTCTCTATCTCTTTTCAACAATTTCAAACAGGAGCCCAATCGACTTATT
>NW_006399784.1:1975753-1996204 GCF_000299155.1 Elephantulus edwardii | reverse complement strand
TTTGTTATTAATTTTTAGATTTTTACCACAATTCAAAGAAGGGATGATTTGTATAGTTAATGGTATTTTCATATCTAGATAGAGCTTTTCAGTGTACAAGTGAAGAAGATAGGCTGAGAAATTCCTCCACATTCAGAAATATTGTGCAAGTATAATGCTTATAAATATATAGAGCCACAAAATAAGGAATTAAAACTGAAAATCTGAAAAGTTTAATTTAGTAAGTAACTTTTGTCATTGAAATAGAAAAGATGGAGTAGCCAATTAACCTTTAAAAAGTTTTCTTTCTATGCCCAGTAAAAAAACCCCAAAATCCTTATAGTATTCTGATTTATAATGTTTTCTTAGTCTTTGGAAAATGACCCAAAAAATGTGATATTGTGTTTAAGTATGTATGACTTTGATACTATATTTGTGTTCGTCTTTATGTCTCATCAAACATTGGATGACAGCTTTTAGTCAGCAGTTCTTCTCAAGTCAACTCACTTTACTTTATGTCTATGAAGAAATTCCGTTTCAGCTAAATATGAAACAGAAAACAAACCACAGAACCTCTATCTGCTCATATTTTTGCTATTCTACGTTTGATTTTTATTTATTTTGACAATGTTACAAGTTTGATTTTTTTTATTTTGACAATATTCGTTCAATTATTGAAATAAAAAAAGTCTCTGTGTTCAGCGGTGTTGTATAAGGGGGTTGTGTAAAATTCCCGTGGTTTGTAGAATTTTTGGTTTCACGTTTTTCTCATGACAAGCCACAGGATGTATAGAGATAGCACACAGCTTTAGTATGTGTTGTAGAAATGCTCTTCTTAAAGGTCTCAATTTAAAAAAAAAAAAAAAAGAATCTAAAGTCAAAAGACGTGAATGACTTGAACAAGGGCTTCAGGATATGAATGGTGCAAAATTGACTTCTCACCTTCAATATCCATACCATAATGCTTATTTCAACTGAGTTAATTATAACACCAAATACTAATATCGTAAGGCATTCTTTTGTATTCACATTTCTTCATTAAAGTTGTCACATTTTGGGGGCTACTGTTCTTATGGTGGAAATATAGATAGATGTCTGAAATATGCTGAGACATTTTTATAAGAATGTAAAAATCCTTCCTTAACACTGAAGTAAATTTCATTTTATATTTCCTTCCCTGTTTTAAAACTTTCTTTGTTATGATTTTTACTATCTCACTGTTCTATAACATTGACTGTTTCAGCTGACTGACTCCATTGTTGCATTTGTATTAACTGCATTTATTTTTAACTTCTCTTTTTAATCTGAGAAGAAAAAATAGTATTGTCCTCTTCTCAATCAGCTAATCAGAATGCCTACACACAAAGAAGTCGTTGAAGAGACTTTATTTCTACGTATTATTTCCCTTAACTTTAATGTCAAATACACTGAATGAAGGAAGATTTTTTTTCCCCATAAAAATCACATTTTCTTTTTTATATCTTTAAACGCCATTTTAACTCACCTTTAAGGGGACAAAGAGATGTTGCTATATTCCAATAGAATTCTTGTCTTTGTTTATTCATTATTAGGCCAAGTGCTGAAAGCAAATCTCTTGTGACTTATTTATTTTTAAGCCATCTTTTATTAATTAAAGTAGAAATATATTTACAACAATCACTCGTAAATAGTGTGAAAAATATTTCGCATAATCTTCTTGATTGTAATATGTAGCCTGAAGAATTTTCATGGGTTTCAACTGACATTTTAAAATTTCATTCATATGAAGAAATGAATATTTTGTTCAATATATGAGGGCAGAGATAAAGCTTGTGTTTTCCTAAGACTAGTATTCCTTGTTTTCATTGTCAGTGTATATTCTTTTGGGCTGCTTAATTATACCTCAAGTTAATGAAAGGGCATTTTCCTGATATTGGGTAGAGAAACATTAGAAGAACTTTTGTACCTCTAAGCAGCACATTGGTGGCTTTCCTCTAAAATAGATCTACTTGTTTCTTGGAAGTCCATAGTACATTCAATATTTTTTTCTATAATATCATAATTCAAATTCATAATTCTAATAATAAAATTAAGGGGGCAGGTCACCGTGTGTGTGTGTGTGTGTGTGTGTGTTTGTGTTTTAGATTTTTGGTTTTTTTCCGCCCCATTTTAACATCATGTGCTCTGTGGAAAGAGAGTGGAGCATTTGGCCAATGACAAGAAATCGGGTGATGAAGTAAAAAGCCTATTTTAATATCAGAGGTCATCTATATAATCATGTATAAGTGGATAATTTTACTCATTTAACTAAAGTAACTCAACTTTAATTGTTTAAAGTGTGTGTGCGACATTGTTATCTTTAAACTTCCAATAATTTCCAAAACCTTGCAAATTACCTGAAAAAAACTAAAGTTGCTTCCCATAATGTTCAGAATTCTTCATCTATTCCATGAGTAAGGGATAGTGTAAAACTGATCTCTACAGTCCCTATTGAAGTCAATAAAAATGAGATGGTATTACAATTTTCTTTGAGGTTTTGAAAATGTTCAATTATAATCAGTAAGAACAAGATCATAGGCTCAGAAAAATTTATTTTATTTTATCTCACTTTATCTAAATCAGTTGTCTATTTCAGTGCATATTTTATTTGAAAGCTAGGAGAAAAAATATTTGTATTAAAAGTTGTTCTCATCATGAAAACAAAACATTAAAAATTATTAAAATGTTATACTATTACAGTGCCAGAACCTTTGAAAATTAGTTTCCTAACCAATATGTTAGCCCTTTTGGGGAGACATGGTCCTCAGCTAATTAACTGTAGACATATGGTCTTTCAAATCATCTACAGTTGTAGGGCCAAGGTAAGAGAGTGCTTTCTATAATATAAAAAAATTATGAAGATGGTGGTGGAGAGATTGTAAAAAGACTATGGCCTACTGTGAAGAGACTATGGCAAGGTGTAACCAGAGGAATTCTGGAGATCAAGGGCACAGTTAATAGGTTTGCTTCCTAGACAATTAAAAGGTAAGTCAAATTTATAGCTGCTTTGAGATAAAATTTGCTAGATGCTTGATGAAAATAGAAGTTTCTTGCTTTTGTGCTACTGAAATGAACTTGGACTTTCACTAATTGAAGAATTGTACCTTGTTAATCTGGCTTGGCTGTACTGGGCTAAACCATTGTGAGATATGCATTGCCTCCTCAACTCTTCAACCTACTTCTCTATTAACTTCATATATGTGAACAAGGTCTGTGAGTCTTGCAACAAATGTCGGACCCAATGACTAGTGAAAACAGGTACACAAGACTGTGGGATGGCACGTCTGACTGACTATATGACTATTTGTATAACTATGGATACTATTTATGGACAAGCTTTCCCTTCATGAAGTAGGTAGAAGTCAGACTTGGCCTTTCTCATAGGGCATCTGCTTCTTTCACAACCATAATGCTTGTGATTTTATTATTTAAATAAAACATGTGTTTGTTCTGTAGGACCCAAATAGGCTCTTGTAAATAAACATTTTAAAAAAGTAATAGGTTAAGCCTTTTTTTAAACTGTTGTTGTTTCAGTATTTTAATTCAATTTGTTATACTTCTACTTAAATTATTTCATTATTGGTTAAACTTTATGATTTAACTTCCTTTTTTAATGAGTTCTTTCAACTATCCAAGCAGCAACCATTTTTTTTAATTTGTTTGTTCTAATAATATCTACAAAACATAAATTCATAAAATTGTGCCAAGAAATCAGGAGGACAACCACCTGGAAAACTGACTGAAATAGATCCATATTTGTTCCCATCCAAAGAAAAGTGACCCATCAGAGTGCAGAAATTATCAAACAGTATCATTAATATCACATGCAAGCAAGTTTCTGCTGAAAATTATCCAAAAATGACTGAAACAACGTATCAACAGAGAACTGGCCCGATATGCAGGGTTTAGAAGAAGCTGTGGTTCTAGTGATATTGTACCTAATGTTAGATGCATTTTGGCTGCATGTAGAGTGTACCATATGAATATATATCTATGTTTCATTGACTATACAAAGGCATTTGAATGTGTGGATATAACAAACTACAGTTGACTCTGAGAAGAATAGGAATCCCAGAACACTTGACTCTCCTTATCCAAAACCTATACTTGGACCAGGAGGCAGTTATCAGGACATAACAAGGAAATATTACATGATTTAAAATCTGGAAGGGTGTACGCCAGGGATGTGTCTTATCTCCAGACCTTTTCAACCTATATGCGGAACAGACTATCCTATAGGTTGGATTTTATGAGGAGAAATGTGGCATCAGGGTTGGAGGAAGACTCATAAACAACCTGTGTCATGCAGATAACACAACCTTGCTTGCTGAAACTGAGGAGGACCTGAAGCACTTGCTGCAGAAAGTCAAGGACTGAAGCCTTCAATATAGATTGAAACTCAATATCAAGAATATAAAGAACTCACCACTCGGTCTATTGGCAACATCATGCTAGATGGTGAAGAGTTTGAAATAGTTAACAGCTTTAGTTTGTTTGGCTCCACAACCAACACTCTTGCTACCAGCAGCCAGGAAATCAAATGAAGAAATGCATTGGGAAAGTCTGCTGTCAGGGACCTCTCCAGAGTACTGAAGAGCAATGATGTCAGTCTAGAGACTGTCTGATCCAGGCTATGATCTGTGCAATTACTTGGTATACATCAGAAAGGTGGACAGTGATTAGGGATATTAGGAGATTTGATGTCTTTGAGCTGTGATGCTGGAGGAGACTATTGATTATACCATAGACTGCTAGGGGAACAAACAGGTTCATCCTGGAGAGGCTGAAACCAGGTTTTTGCTTAGAGGCAGGAATTCTGATGATCCATCTGATATACTTTGGGCATGTTGCAAGGAGGAACCAGTCCTTGGAAAAAGGACATCATGGTTGGGCCTGTGGAGGGACAGTGCAAGAGAGGAAGATCCTTGATGAGATGGATTGATTCAGTGACTTGGGTAATAGGGGTAGGTGTGTCAGAGACAATAAAGTTGGCTCAGAATAGAGCAGAATTCAGAGCTCTTGTGTAGGCAACTCAATGGCACATAACAACAACAAGTCAATGTTAATTTATTATCAGTATAATTAATTTCATATATTTTGGAAGTGGAGGTTTGTAATTTAATGTCTTCTACAAGTATAAACATTTAAACCCTTCCTCTTGGCTCTCCTCTAAATTATACAATTGAACTGAGGGGAATTTTCCAGTTTTTTGCATAGCAACCAGAATCAAGCTGTTGGTTATTATTACAAGTATTAATGATTTTGTTTTCCTCCCAGCAATGCAAGAAGCTGTGCTGCAATCCTGAAGGCACCTGGCTCAAGGCCATCAGCTGCTCTAAGGGAGAATGATGGAAAATCAACTCTTCATGTGAATACCTGCCTCTGCATACGTACACAGAGGGTCATCTATGGCTCAGTTAGGACTCTAAGGTACACGACAACAATAACAAGAACAACATTATTTTGTTTCTAGGAGAAATAAATAGAAAAACTTTCTCACTTTTAAAAGTGTGGCAGCTACTGGGTTTCAGGAAACAGTTTTGCAACTTCCTCTGTTCTCATTCTCTTCTAAGATTGTTTTAATTTCATTAACTACATTATTTGTTTTTAATTTTTATTTAGCTCTGATTCCCTGCCATGGTGCTTTTATATTAAAATGTAGGAAGGGTTTCATAAAAGACAAATATGTGGACAATTAAGAAAAACAATTCTATTCAGATTAGTACAGTTGGAAGGGGTTCGGGTGGTCCAGTTTTTAGAGAATTGAAGTACTGCTGAACCAAAACTAGTGCCTCTCTGTTCAAGTTATCAGCTACTTTGGGGGACAAAGATAGAAAATATTCTCCCTTAATATGTGTTGTTGTTGATTTCCATTGAGTTAAGTGAGACTCATAGAGACTCTATGAACAAAAGGCCTAATGCCTTTCCATAATTGTCATCATTTCTCCAAATTCATAGAGTTTCCAGAGACATGTGGTTTAGGAAATGGATACCACTCCTACTTTCCAATCTGTTTTACAACTGGGATCTCCACCAAACATTGTTCACATTGGGAAACCATTCTGGTATTTGATACCCAATGGTACAAGGTTCAGCATCACAGCAAATCCAAGTTATTTCATACTGCACATTGACAAAGAGTGATGTACAAAGTGGGAGAGCGTTCCTCCAGATATAACAGCACTAGTTTCATTTAAGCAGTGGTTAAGTGCTGTCAAGTTGAATACAACTGAGAGTAAGTTTTGCACAAATGACCTGAACTCTGTTCTCTAACATCATTTCTGTGCAGATCTTTTTTCTATAATTAACATTATTTGTAAATTTATAGAATTTAGAGAGTTTGTAGAGTGTTCGGAGGCATCTAGTTTAGGAAGTGGATGTCACTTCTGTTTGTCAGCATAAATCAATCTGGAAGCTCATCCAAACATTATACATAATGGGTAACCATGATGGTATTTGACAAGATTATGGAACCATGCGCAACATCACAGCAATACCAAGTTGTTCAGTTCAGCAAATAGACGTTAAGATTCTTGTATCATCTAAGCAATACTCATTTAAAAATGAAAATAATTTGGCCTGAGGGCTGCAGAACCTCCACTCTAGGGAAAGGCTTAAGGACACCAGCTCTTCAGGGTGGAAAGAGCAGTAATATACATCAAAACGACCCCAGAAACTTCCCTTATGTGCCCATCAGGAATGCCATCAAGAAGCAAAGTAGCAGCCAAACTCCCAGAGTGGAGGCTCCAGGCCCTGGGCTGCAGTCCGATGCCCTCCTCCTCCAGGGTTTTAAAGCCACACCTTAGAGCAGTCCTCCACCCTAGGCAAAGGCTCCAGGATAGCCACTCTGGAGAGGGAAAGAGCAGTAATACACATCAAACATGATCCCCCAAAACTTCCCTTACATTCTCATCAGGATATATACAAGCTCCAAAAATCTTTTGCAGGATCAAATACAAGTTGCTTCTGATGGAACAAAAATGGCTTTAACTTTGACATTATAAGAAGGAGAGTATTCATTAAGAGTTATTTTTCAAAAAAATAAAGGGGAAGTAGAGTTGTATAATTGTTGTCATTGTGTACTATGGAGTCAGGACTGATCCATAGCTCTCACTTTGGCAGGTTTTCAGATGCAGTTAATTGCACAGATGAGTTGTATAAAGGCATGTAGTACATAGAAATGTGGACAGAAATCCCTATTAGTCTTGAGAAAGGGTGGCGGATATTCAGAAATACCATACTGTGAATGGTCACAATTGTGAAGTGAGGAAAGTCCTGTCAAAGCAAGAGATGGCCAGTGCCTCTTCCAGCCAGAGAGGTCGAAGTGGTTTTGGAAACTTTGGTGGTGGCTGTGGAGGCGGTTTCGGTGGGAATGACAACTTTGATCAAGGAGGAAACTTCAGTGCACGAGGTGGCTTTGGTGGCAGTCGTGGCGGTGGAGAATATGGAGGCAGTGGAGATGGTTATAATGGATTTGGTAATGATGGAAGCAACTTTGGAGGTGGTGGAAGCTACAATGATTTTGGCAATTACAACAATCAGTCTTCAAATTTTGGACCCATGAAGGGAGGAAATTTTGGAGGCAGAAGCTCTGGCCCTTACGGTGGTGGTGGTCAATATTTTGCCAAACCACGGAACCAAGGTGGCTATGGTGGTTCAAGTAGCAGCAGCAGCTATGGCAGTGGCAGACGGTTTTAGTAACTGCCAGGAAACAAAGCTTAGCAGGAGAGGAGAGCCAGAGAAGTGACAGGGAAGCTACAGGTTACAACAGATTTGTGAACTCAGCCAGGCACAGTGGTGGCAGGGCCTAGCTGCTACAAAGAAGACATGTTTTAGACAATACTCATGTGTATGGGCAAAAAACTCAAGGACTGTATTTGTGACTGTTTTAACAGGTTATTTTAGTCTCTGTTCTGTGGAAAGTGTAAAGCATTCCAAAAACAAGGGTTTAAATGTAGATTTTTTTTTCACCCATGCTATTGATTGCTAAATGTAATAGTCTGATCATGACACTGAATAAATGTCTTTTTTTAAATGTGCTGTGTAAAGTTAGTCTACTCTGAAGCCATCTTATTTCAATAAATAACCCAATAGTGTTGAAGTTTAGAATTCATCCAGGATGATGCCAGATTTCATTAAAAACTTAGAAGACTGGGAACAAAAAGCCATTGTCTACAGAAAATTTGGTGTAGTTGAACTGAGAAGTTAATGTGTTGTGACCTGAAGTTCCCCATTAAAATGGTCACCCAAGCAAAGTTAAAAGCAATTTATTTGGTTTTAAAGTGGTCATTGGCACATCCTTTGCAATATATCTAAATTTAATAATGGTACCAGATAAAAAATAATAGATGGGATTGAAATTGATGTATCATCCATTATCATGTATAATCAATAAATGATTTAATATCTTGAAAAAAAATAGGAGGATAACTGATTAAGATATATAAATGTTCAAAAAGGGGAAGGGAAGGGAAGAAAGGTGGTGTGAAAAAAGGAGCAGAGGTAAAAATCATTAGGATAGCAGATGTTAATGGGTGAATGTGGAGATGAAGGAATAGTAAAAATCCAATGGGGACTTGAAAAGATGCAGTGATTATATGTATACATCAATATTAATTGTGTAAAATATAATATAAAACAATGTATAAAACACAACATCCATAATTCAAAGACAATGTATGAAAACTAATTAAAAAATAAAACAAAAACAGAAAGAAACAAAAGAAAAAATAGAAGGAAACTATCCTTGTACCTTGTAGCGCACTTTGTGTAAGATAAAGTTATAGTTTCAGATGAAGTTTAAAAGTTTAGAACATATTTTTAGGTATTTATGGACCTCTAGTACTGACTTAGTAATAATCTATAATATACAATTTAAGGTTTAAAGCTTGTTTGGTATACTTACAGTATTTATTTACATTTTTCAGATGTGTAGGTTGATTAGTAATCTTTTTTTAAATTTTTATTTTCTATTGGTTTGTTTACAATGTTTGTATACATTGTGTTTCACAATATCCTTCATTCACATGGTGTTTCATACAATCATCCCATTCATTACGCTTTATAAAATTAATCATCATTGTACTATGACTACCATTATCCTTTCTTTTCATATCTCCACCTAATCTTTCTCATGTTGTTTACCTACTCCTCCCTCCACCCAACAAAGGATACAACCCTATGATTTATCCCCTGCCCATCCTCATCCCCCCTCTGCTTATCTCCCCCCAAATCCTCATACACTTTTATTAATTATTTTTCTATTTCTTCAATAATGGTGTTATAAAGTATTTGACATTATGAAGCTGACTTAGTTCACTCAGCGTAATGCTCCTCAGTCCCTCCCAAGTTATACAGTAATTTTGAAATTGTTGCTCTTGAGTGCTATGCAGTATTCCACTGTGTGAATGTACCACAATTTCTCAATCCATTTGATTGTGATGGGATATTTGGGTTGTTTCCATGTTCTTGCAATGATGAATAACAGTGTTATAAACATTGCATTGATATTTTGTTGTTGATTGCCTTCAGGTCTAGTACAACTCATAGCAACCCTATGAACAAAAGGCCTGAAGCCTTTCTATAACTATTGAAATTTGTCAAGTCCGTAGAGTTTCTAGAGACATGTTGTTTAGGAAGTGGATACCACTCCTGCTTCCAAACCTGTCCTAAACTGGGAGTTCCACCAAACACTGTCCACCATGGGTAACTGTTATGGATTTGACACCCCAATGACACAAGACTCAGCATCCCAACAACCCCAGATTACCTCAGTACAGCATGTTGACAGAACAGTGCTGTACTACTTAAAAGAATGTTCCATATATGGTAAAAATATTTAGAAAAAAGAATGTTCCTCCAACGTATAATAGCAACTAACCTTAAATACATGACCCTCCACGAGGTCTTATTGACTCTAAAGAGGCTTAAAAAAATTAAAAAAAAAACACCCAACCAATATAGTTTGTAGCTGTGCTGTTGAGTCGCCTGTGATGTATATTAACCCTATGTACAGCAGCTCTGAACCCTTCTCTATCCTGATCCAGCCTCAGTAATTCCTACACACCAACCCCCATTGCCCTAGATACTGTATCTCCTCTGGGGTTCTCCTTTCCTGCCCTCTCTCCCTACCCTTCTGAGAATGATGTCCTTCTCCAAGGCTCGGTCTCTCTTGACCATGTGCCCAAAATATGTGAGACAGAGCTTCAAAATTCTAGTATTCAAGGAGACACTTTGTTTCACCCTCTCCATGACAGACATATTTTTTTTTTTTCTTGGCAGCTCATGGTATGTTTAAGACTTCTCCAGCACCACAACTCAAAGGCATTGATTCTTCTTCTGTCATCCTTAGTCATTATCCAGCTCTCTGAAACATAGCAAGTAATTGAGAAGACCACGGCCTGGTTTAGGAGCATGTTTGTATCCAGACTGAAATTGTTGCTCTTTAGGGCTCTGGAGACATCTATGACAGCAGATTTCCCAATGCAATTAGTCTTTTGATTTCCTGACTGCTGGTGTTAGGAGTGTTGATTGTGGAATCGAGCAAACTGTAATTGATAACAACCTCAATCTCTTCTCCATCTATCATGGTGCTACCAATTGTCACAGTGTTGAGAATCTTTGTTTTCTTGATGTTAAGCTTCAATCCATATTGAAGACTACATTCCTTAACCTTTTGCAGCAAGTACTTCAAGCCTTCTTCAAGCAAGATTGTGTCATCAGTCATTTCTGGATAATCTTCAGCAGGATTTTGCTATTGGGTGATATTAGTGATATTGTTCAATAATTTCCACACTCTTTACAGTCATCTTTTTTTTTAAGTTTTTGAATGGCAATAAATATGGATCTCTTTGGGTCATTTGGCCAAGTAGTTGTCCTCCAAATTTATTGGCACAAGTTGGTGAGCACACACAGGGTAGCATCTGTTTGCTGAAATACGTCAATTGGTATTCCATCAAATCCTGAGGCTATATATTTTGCCACGTCCTTCAGTGCATCCTGCACTTCCTCTTTTATCACCATTGTCTCTTGATCATATGTTGTTCCTTGAAATTCTTCTGTGTCAGCTAATTTTTTTGGTACTATGACTCTGTATACTCCTTCCATCTTCTTTTAATTTTCTTGAATCATTCAATATTCTTTCCATAGCATCCTTAAGCATTGAAATGTATAGATTGAATTTCTTTTTTAGTTCTTTCACATTAAGAAATGCTGAGCGAGTTTGGTCCTTTTGATTTTCCATCTCCAGCCCCTTTGCTATATAAGTTTCTATTTGTGTCTCATTTGATTTTCCATCTCCAGCCCCTTTGCTATATAAGTTTCTATTTGTGTCTCAGTCGTAATTTTTACTCAGTGTATATTCCTAGCAGTGGAGTAGCTGGGTCATATGGGATTTGTACGTTCAGCTATGTGAGGAGACACCAAACTGACTTCTAGAGTGGTTGTACCATTTTACAACCCCATCAATAGTGTATGAGAGTTCCTATCTCTCTGCATCCTCTCCAACATTAATTTCTTGCTATTCTGAAACTTTGCCACTGCTGCTGCAATGAGATGGTATCTCATTGTGGGTTTGATTTGCATCTCTCTTACTGTCAGTGATTTTGAACATTTCTTCATGTGTCTGTTGGCCATGTAAATGTCTTCCTCTGTGAAAAGTGTTTTCACGTCTTTTGCCCATTTTGTAATTGGTTGTCAATCTTTTTCTTGGAGGCTCTGTAGCATTCTGTAAGGAGAGTTATTTTAACTAGTAATTTATCCTGACTTAGCTCTTTGATCATTGTAGTAAAGAAAAACTACACTAGAAAGTTTCCTACTGAGTTTCTAAAATCAAGATACCTTACAGATATCCTAATGGTTTATAACCTGGAGATAGTGTCGCATTCTATTTGATATTACTATTTCTGGTTTTCATTTTAAGCATACATTTTGAGAGGTCTGACTTCAAGCAACTATTTTCTTTCTTTGGCTAGGTCATACACTAATCTGTTTAAAGCCTCATTGAATGCTTTTTATGGATTCTTGAGAGTCCTTTAGAACTTTTTTAGTGTTATTTTGATTATCTTAAAGAAAAACAAAACCCTTCATTGATATCAAATTAAAATAGACTCATAACTGACCCTCTGTTACTTTTTCTGAAGTTGAAAATTTCATGGGAGGATATTTTCTATCTTTGTATTTTTCAGTATCTGGTGCATTATTAGATTATCTAAACTCTAATACTGTTTTCTAACTCTAGGCATAATAATTTATAACTCAAGTGAGATTAAATTTTTAAATATATATTAAGAGTGAGAAAAGCTCAAAGAGTGCTAAATAGGATTGTTGTATTCTTGGAATTGTTCATATTAATAAGTTCATCTTTACCATCTGTATGGAAATTCATTTGTAGCAAAGAAGAAAAGTAGTTATGACAATAAACAAGTAATAAATTCTAAGAGTGAGAGACAATGAATCAGACAAAGACATTTTGTGTTACAGTGTCCATTGAGTTACAGAGGACTCACAGTTGACCCTCTAGTGGATCTTCAGAGGCTGAAAATAGCAGAAGATAAGATTGGCTATCTTTCTCTCAAGGAGCAGCTAATGAATTTGAATGATTTGATTTTGAGTTCAAAGTGTAATTCTTTATCCATAAGTGCACCATATCTCCCTAAAAACATATATAGAAACCTATATTCTCTAAAACCAATTCTGTTCATGGACTTTGAGTTATTTGAGCAATATATGTAGTCATGCTTAAGTAATTTGAGTGATATTTCTACAACTTTTAACCAAAAGAACATTGACTAATACATTATTTAAAAACAAAGGTCTTATTTCATTGAGATATCTATCTTCAATCTTAACATAACTCCTGGTATATTATCTTAGTTAGGAATTAGAAAATTTTAAATCAAAAGATAATGCTAATGAATATTCAGGAAAAAAATAAAAAATTAGACCACAAAACGTGTCTTTTATAGGTACAAAGTTCATGTAATAGACTAAATTCAGTCAACATAGATCATTGACTGAATTGAACTAAATATCATTTGAATTATGTACAGAAGATATATGTTAAGTTTATAATGTAACACAGAAGGACCTTTGAGAAGAAAGAATAATTGAAAAGCTCTTGCAACTCTCCTTTCCCCTCTAATTAATCAAATTAAGTAATCCTTTTGTGATTCCAGAATAACTTTATCAGATCTCATAATTTTTGTCAGTATTTCTTTGTGGTGTAATATCCTCTGATCAATAACAAATATGGTTAATACATTGAAATAAGTAAAACTTGAAATCTAATATCAAGACACAATTTTGCCTCTCCCACAGATAAAACTTTTAAAAACTCTATCTGCTGTGGCATAAATGACTTTGAATGTCTAACTTCTCTTTTATTTTTTTACATTAATATGTATTCTTCAGTCTGCCAACCACTACCTGCTGTATTTCTAGGATTGTGAAAGGAACAGAAAGCTATGAGTATACACCAAGAAAATGAGAACTGAGGCTCAAACGGACACTTGTACACCAAGTGTACTAAGGAAATGTAGGGAGAAAGATGACTTTCAAGTTGTTGAAAATGTTGGTAGGCTGATGTCATCAACTCTGAACATGGCACATTTTGAAGGCTGTGTTTTGATTTCTCTATGGCTTGAGCTAGTGGCTTGATGGGTAAAGAGTTGTACTACTAACACAAACAGAGCATTCAAATCACCTCCTCTTTAGTATTTTTATGCGTGCATCTCATGGTTAAAGTTTTAAACTTTTTGAATAGTTTCAGTAACATCCAGCATATAGGAAAGTAAAACAATACCTAGAGCTATACGCAGGGCAAAATTTTGTTTTCTTTAAAATGCCTATTTTAATTTTTAAATCTTATTCTGATTTGTTTACAAAGTTTGAATACATTGTTTTTTACGAAAGATCCTTCCCATTTCCTTTTCCTCACCCACCCATCCCATTGATTATGATTAACACCCTACTCACCGCATTCTCACCCTTGCTTAAAAGCATAATCCTAAACCTCCAGGGCTCTTCAGAAAGAACATCAGATTACATGATTGATGGACAATCTCCTCCAGTGCCACGGAAAATCCACAGGATGGTCACTATGGGTTGGTTCCAATTCAATGTTACACAACAACAGCAACAACAACATGTATTATATAGGGAGATCTGATGCCTGGTGGTAAGAAGTTGCACTGCAGTCTCAAAGGTATAAGGTTGTCATACACTAGCTACTTACCGAGTGAAGGTTGGGCAAATTCATCTCCTGTGATTAACAGCCTGTGATAATCTGGTGAAGGGTCAGCTGTGGGTGAGTTCTGACTCTGTCACTCAACAACCACAACTTCATTTATTATATATATATGACAACAATGACACATATATTATGTATGTAGTGCATTTCTGCGATACTTCATTATGTGTGCCATCTTTTTAACTCCCCCCGCTTCCTAGTTGCCTAGTGGTTATAAACTGCATTGCAATTATGAAGGGGTTCAGTTTAAATCCACCAGCTGCTCCATGAGAGAATGATGGGGAATCTTCTCTTGTGCAATTAATAGCCTCTGAAAACCCACTGCAGGATCAATGGTACTCAACAAAAACTACAAGAACTACAACAATAATAATATTTGATGATCAAAAGCAGTTTAAAGATTCTAAGTTTCAATTATTTAATTTTTCTATAAAATGGAGCATATGAAAATACATGTATCATAAGATATTAATAAGATCAAAAATAAAATATATTTAAAGACTGAATATATAACCTCTATTAAACTCTGTAATTTCAGATCCCTTTATTCCCAATTATTTTTTTATTTCATCTTTCTCTTTTTCTCCATTCATACTGTCAACATAAGAGTAACAAGTCTCCCACCTTTTAAAATTATCAACAATTTTATCTCCTATATTTTGTTAAAACATTGATGAGCTTTAAATATCTGATATTTAAAAGAATTTCACCAGAGAACTTAAAGTTTATAAATGATCTTTATCAGTCATAGGGAAGAAAGAAATCTATCACATTAGAAGAATCCATAAACAAAGCTAAGTGCTAGATCTTTCTATGACAGAGGTTTTCCATTTAATTCATAAAGATTATAACACCTAGTATTAGTCTCTGAAAGCTGTCTGAATTGATTACAATAAACATACAGGAGCTATGCAGAATGAATGTCTTTCATAATCAGGTATTACATGAGTTTTGGGGTAGGGTGATAACTTTCTGTTCTTTTCTGGTTCTTTTTTTCGGTTTTTTTTTTGTTTTTTTTTTTTAAGAACAGGGGAAATTGCATGGATGAAGGAGGATCAGGTAGCTTATTCCCTTTAGTTCTCTTTAATTTCTTACACTTTAGTACTATATAAAACAGAAGATGAAGAAAAATCAGGTTAGATGAATCCTTGGAAATAGCATACTAAAAGTAGAGTACCTTATGATGAAAACTGAGGAAATTTTTTACAGACAAGCCTATGGAAATAAATTATTGGGTCATTTAGTAAGATGTCAAAATGTATATTCCCCAAAGCAGTATTAGGGAGTAGAACATTTTACTTTTAAGAATGAACAGAGGACAACTAATGTTTCCTTTAACAATCACTTACCCATATTTTAAATAAAGAGTTTTTCTTAAACATCTTACTCATTTTCCTCATATTTTGTTGTTGCATATTAAAAAAATTATTTAACAGCTTTTTAAGAAAACAACAATACAACAATAACTAAAAGGTGAAATCGACAATTCATATAGGTCGATTGAAATGACAGTATCAGGAAAAAATTTAAATCCACCAGCTGCTCTATAGGAGAAGGATGGACAATCTTCTTCCATGAGATTTACTGTCTCTAAAAAGCCACTGGACCATGAGCTATGAGTGGGGTCTGACACAATGTCCCACAACAGTAACTGGAACACTCTGGCTGCACTTTTCCCAAGATATATCTATTTGTTCTTTTGGCATCACAGCTCACAGGCATCATTTTTTTTTCTTCTGTCAACTTTAACTATTGTCCAGTTCTCAGCAGCACAGGAAGTGGTTAAAAAGACCATGTCCTAAATGAGGTGCATCTGGGTCCTCAAAGTGACAGCATTGCTCCTCAATAATTTAAAGAGGTCCCTGACTGCAGATTTTCCCAGTGCAATACATCTCCTGATCACCTGACTGCTGGTACCAATGGTGTTGGTTGTGGAACTGAGTAAGATGACGTCATTGACAGTTTTATTCTTTTCTCCAACTGTCATGATGTTGTCTATTAGTCCAAGGATGAGAATTTTTATTTTCTTTATTTTGAGGTAAAATACAATTGAAGGCTATATTCTTTGATCTTCTGCTACAAATGAATCAAGTTCTCCTGCTGTTCAGCAAGCGAGGTTGTGTTATTTACATGTTGTTGTTGAGTACTGTTGAGTAAGAACAAACTCATAGCTGACTCTCCAGCAGGTTTTCAGAGGCAGTTTAATTGCACAGGTAGAGATAGACCATCTTTCTCCCATAGAGCAGCTGGTAGATTTGAATCATGTTCCCTTAGAATTGCAGTGCATCTTTTTTACCACTAGGCCACCAATACTCCCTGTCATCTGCATAAGAAAGTTTATTATTATACTTCCTCCAATACTGATGGCAATTCTTCTTTATAGAGTGCAGATTTTCTAATAATTTGCTCAACATACAAATATAATAGGTACAGAGAAAAATATAAACCTGCCACAAAGCTTTATAAATTTTAAACCATGTACAAAAATCTTGCTCTGTTTGCACAACAGTCTCTTAGTTTAGGTATAGCTTTCACAGGAGCACAAGCAAGTATTCTGGGATTTCTATTTTTCTGTTAGACATGATTTGTTTAATATCTATGCAGACAAATGTCTTTGCATAGTCAATAAAGCACAGATAGACAATCTTCTGGTATTCTTTGCTTTCATCCAGGATACATCATCAATGATGTCCCTGGTGCCACAACCTCTTCTAAATCACACTTGTGCTTTTGGCAGTACTCTACGTACTGTTTTAGTCAATTTTGAATGATTTTCAGCAAGATTTTGCTTCCATGTGGTATTAGTAATATTGTTTGATGACTTTTACAATATGTTGGATCATTTTTCTTGGGAATGAAAATAAATATGGGCTCCTTCTCTTCATTCTGCAATGCAGTTGTCCTCTAAATTTCCTAGATAAGACATGTGAACAAATCCAAAGCTACATCTGTCATTTGAAATGTGCCAGTTGGTATTCCATTGTGTCTATGGCCTTATTGTTGGCAATATCTCCAGTGCAGCTTGAACTTCTTCCTTCATTACCATTGGCTCTTCATTCAATTATACTTTTTTAATTACTTCAGTTTTGGCCAATTCTTTTGGGTATAAGGATTCTAAGTATTCCCTTCATTTCTTTTTATACATCCTGGATCTAAGATTTTTGCCCATAACAGGAAATAACAGAAGTGTAGGAAAATGCAATAGCAAACATTAAAAGAAAAATAACAAAAGACTCCACTATGTTCAAGGTACAAATAAAGCAGGAGAGAAAAGATGGGGCAGATATTCAGTGAGCTGGAACACAAGAAAATCAGTGGGATTATACTAAAAGAAAATTCAGAGGTGAGACAAGAGAAACTTAACAAACCATTAGAATAATGTGGGATAACATCATAAGGAATAAAATATGTGTAATTATAATTCAATACCTTGAGGGGGGCAGAGAAAGCACTAAGAAAATTGTGGAAGAGTTACTAAAAGAAAGCAACTCTGGTTTTATGAAGAATGGGAAATTCCACATTCAAGAGCTGAACCTACACCAAACAGACTAGATCTCAAAAGAAAAGCATCAAAACATATAATAGTCAACTTTTCCTAAATAGAAGGTAAGGCTAGAATATAAAAAGCAGTGCAAGAAAAACAAAGGGTCAATTACAAAGGAGAATGAATTCGATTAATTTCTAACTTCTCAGCAGAAATCATGTGAGCAAGAAGACAATGGGATGTCATATACAGTAGGTTAAAAGAAAATAATTGTCAGCTGAGGATCCTGTGCCCAGCAAATCTGTCCATCCCATATAAAGAAGAAATTAGATCACTTGTAAAAAATCAGAGACTTAAGGAATTTGTTGAACAATTCCAAATCTACAAGAAATTCTAAGGGAAGTTCTTCACACAGAGATATCAAAGGAAAAGGAATAGACCATTGTAATTAGAAATAAGAGAAAAGTAAAAACAGCAAAATTGCAATAATAAAACAAGGTCTGTCAATAATTACACTTAATGTGAATGGATTAATTGCAGCAGTCAGGAAAAAAAGAGTAGCAGAATAAAACTTAAAAACAAAACCCCAAACTAAGCCCATCAATATGATGCCTGCTAGAGAAACATTTAACAAATGAGGAAAACAGACTAAAAATTAAAGAATGGACTAAAATATACCAGAAAAATGGAATCCACCATAAAGCAGAAGCGTCAGTGCTAACTTCTGATAAAATAGACGTCGGGACAAAAATCACCATAAAAAGTAAGTATTATAACAATTAAAGGATCAGGAAGACATACCCATGGTTAACATCTTTGTATCAAATGATAGACCCACACAATACATAAAAGAGTGGTTAAGAGTCTTGAAGAAAGAAAGAAATAACTCAGCAACAGGTAAGAGACTCTTAACACATCACTCTCACTAAAGAATAGATCAACTCAAAAGAAACGTAACAAAGTTACAGAAGATCTAAACTATGTAATCAATCAATTCAAACTTATGAATGTATTCAGGGTATTGAACTTCACTAAAAGTCAATTTACTTTCTTCTCAAGGGCACATAATATACTATCCAGATATGATCATATGTTAAGACACAAACAAGACTCAACAAATTTAAAAAACAACACAAAACAACAACAACAAAAAACACACCGTACATTAAAATAATAAAACGTATCTTTCAGACCACAATGCCATAAAACTAGAAATTAATGACAAATGGGTGAAACTTATAAAATCATGCATGTGGAAACTACATAATATCCTGCAGAAACATGATAGGGTTATAGGAGAAATAAAAAACAAAATTTAAAAAGTACCTCAAAACAAATGATAATTAAAATACAGCATATTATATGAGATACAGCCAAGGCAGTTCTCAGGGGACAGTTCATAGCAATAAACAAACAGATTTTGAAAAAACAAATAAACAACAAAATCCCAACGGCACTAAATTAACAATCTAACTGAACACCTCTATCAAATAGAAAAGAACTGGGCTATGATCCCACAGCCTCTAGAAGAAAAGAAATTATAAGGACAAGAGCTGAAATCAATGACATAGAAAATAGAAAAACAATTAAAACCATCAACAAGACCAGCAGTTGATTTTTTAAAAGGGTCAATAAAATTGACAATTGGAAAATTTGACAAAATAAATGAGCGAGAAATATAAATATATCACATAAGAAATAAGAGGTGATGTCACAAAAGAATCAGATGAAATCAAATGATAATCTGATATTATTATGAAAAGCTCTTCTCAAATACATTTGAAAACCTTGGAAAAATGGACAAACTTGTTGAAATTTATAAGCTACCCAGATTGACACACACGAGGAATGTTTGAACAGACTGATCACAAAATAAGAAATAGAGCAGGTAAAAATAAATTTTCCTACTAAAAACAGTTGGATTTGAAATTCCATAATGGAATAACTGTGCCATAGGTGTGCCAAATACTATGATGACTACCCATTTTGAGCAGTGTTTGGTGGAGCTCGCAGAATGATTCAAGATTGATTCACTTTTGAAAACAGGAGTAGCATCCACACCCTAAGCCACATGCCTCAGGAAACTCTATAAAATTGAAGAAATGTAGATATTTATAGAAAGGCTTCAGGCTGTGTGTGTGTTGTTGTTGGTTGTTATCTGTCGTTGAGTCACCTATAAATCATAATAACCCTTTGTGCAACAGCCCTAAACCCTGTTATATTCTGTGCCAATCTCCCTGTCTCCAACATACCTACCCCCAGTACTCCAGTCACTGAATCAATCTATCTCATAGAGAGTCTTCCTCTCCTGTGCTGTCTCAACCCTCCGAAGCATGATATTCCTCTCCAAAGACTGGTCCCTCCTTGCAACATGTCCAACGTATGACAAATGAAGCTTCAGAATGCTTGCCTCCAAGGAGCAGCCTGGTTTAACCCTCTCTATCAAAAAGACAAAGATTCTCACCACTGGGCCAATTGGCAGCATCAGGATGGATGGTGAAGAGATTGAGATTGTTCAAAGCTTTAGTTTGCTTGGCTTCACCGTCAACAATCTCAGGACCAGTAGCCAGGAAATTAAAAGACGTATTGCTATGGGAAAGTCTGCTGTTAGGTACCCCTCCAAAGTACTGAAGAGCAATGGTGTCTCTTTGGAGACTAAGGTGCATCTGATACAGGCCACGGTCTTTGCAATCACTTGTTATGCATCAGAGAGTTGGACAAT
>NW_006399784.1:1974223-1975378 GCF_000299155.1 Elephantulus edwardii | reverse complement strand
GTAGAGTCGCTATGAGTCACAGGCGACTAGATGGCACATAACAACAATAACAACAATGACAAACCTATTAGTTTTCATAGCAGTCCATGGTATATTCAATACTCTTCTCCAACACTTCAGCTCAAAGTTATCAATTCTTCTATCATCCCTATTCATTGTCCAGCTCTCTGATGCATAGCAAGTGATTGCAAAGATATTTCCATGGCACAAGGTTCAGCATCATAGCAAACCCAGTTACCTCACACAGACATTGACAAAGAGTGATCTGCAAAGTGGAAGAATGTTCCTCCAGATATAAGAGCACTGGTCTCATTTAGCAGTGTTGTCGAGTTGAATATGGCTCAGAGTAAGCTTTGCACAAAAGACCTGAACTCTGTTCTACGATTAATATCATTTCTGTATAAGGGAGTTTTGTCCTAGAGAGAGTCAAATAAAGTTGCTCCATGGAGGCAAGGATTTTGAAGCTCCCGATGATATACTTTGGTCATGTTGCCAGGAGGTATCAGTCTTTGAAGAAGGACAATAATTCTTGGAAGGATGGAGTGACAGGGCAAGAGCTGAAGATCCTAAAGAAGATGGCTTGACTGTGTCAGGAACAGTGAGATTGGTTCAGGATAGGACAGAATAAAACATTAAATACATGATAAAAGTTACATTAAAATAGAATTCATTAAAATAATATAAAAGGCAGAATTTGAAAACTATCATTCTGCATTTGATAAAGTAAAAATTCACTTAAATAACCATCTAAAAAAATATTACACCAACTACATGAACATTGAAGTTCAGTACTTATGAAGAGGCCTAGTGGGTAAGTAATTGTGCTGCCAACCCAAACTCACATGGTTTGAATATACCAGTTGCCTCATGGGAAAAGACATGGGCAATATCTTCTCATGGCATTACAGCCTCTGAAAACCCTCTTGAGGAGCAGGCATGAGTTTGTTTCAACCTTTAGGCACCTACAAAATAACAGTAGTTACATTGTTTAAAGTTTTAAGTTGGACAATGACTAGGAAGGATAGAAGGAGAACTGATGCCTTTGAGCTGTGGTGCTGGAGAAGAGTATTAAATGTACCATGGACTACCAAGAAAACAAACAGATTCATCCGCGAGAGGGTTAAACCAGGCTGCTCCTTGGAGGCAAGGATTCTG
>NW_006399784.1:1968226-1972387 GCF_000299155.1 Elephantulus edwardii | reverse complement strand
TTCTCCACAACCTCGCCAGCATTTGTTGCTTGCTGTTTTGTTAAATTTTCCTATTCTGACTTGGGTGAGATGATATCTCATAGTTGTTTTTCAATCTATATTTAAGGCTGCCATCTTGGATCTTCTGCAGCAAATGTTTTAAGTTCTCCTCAGCCTTGGCAAACAAGGTTGTGTCATCTACATAACACAGATTGTTGAAAATCCTTCCTCCAATCCTGATGTCACATTCCTTTTCTTAAATTCCAACCTCCTGAATGATCTGGTCTGTATATAAATTGAAAAGTTATGGATATTAAAGACACATCCCTGACACACTCCTTTCCTAATTTGAAACATGTAGTGTTTCCTTGCTCTGTTCTGATGAATGCTTCCTGCATAAATATGCATAATTTCACTGTAATTGTGAGGAAACATCTACAACCACTGGCTTTGGGAATAAGGAACTAAATAAGAGAGCCAAAGTCCTTGTGTTTATGGAGTTTACAGTTTTATTAGTAAAAGAACAGGGGAGGGGAACTTCAAAAGATGGTATCGCATTTATAGCAAGTCATTAAATGTTGACTCCAACAAACAAAGAGAAGTAATAAATAAGATATATACTCTATTGGAGAATAAACCTGACAGCTGATAATAATAAATCTGACAAAACCAAATTAAGGAACATTATACAATACATAGCCATGTAATTAATTTAAGAAGTCAATATAAAGAAGTGAACAAATTGCAGAAGGTTTTCTCCTTGAGTTAGCAAACTCAGCTATCATCTCACTGATCTAAGAATTATAGTTGAAACTAATTTATGAAGTGTGAAATTTTTGCAGAAAACTATTTTATAGCAAATTTCAATCAAGGTAGGTGTGTATTGCTTGTACACACAGTTAAATGTCAGAGTTTAATGTTAAATAAGTGCTCACCATGTACTCTGTTTTGTAATAATGTTTAAGAAGTTTCTGATTGCAATCCTGTTATCTTGGTTCATCTCATAATCATACTATCTACAATTATCATACATCAAGTGATTGAGTTATATTGTAAAAATGCATACATTTTCAGATCATATATATGTAAATATGCTAATAAGAAAAAACAATAAGAGATGAAAAATACATTAGTGATTATGCTAAGATCTAAAAATCCATGTAATTATTTCTTATAGTAAAAATAAAACCATATTTGTAAGAATTTCATTTATATTTACAATAATAAAGGGACTCAATTCAGAATATTTCTTATCTATAATAATATATATTTTATTAATTTACATTACTAATAAAGTATTGTTATGCACTGTCAAGTCACCTGTGTCTCATTAACAACATTAAGTACAGAAGCCTTAAACCCTGCTCTATCCTGTGTGAATCTCATTGTCTCTGACACACCTACGCTATTACCCCAATGAATGAATCAATCCATCTCATGGAGGGTCTTTCTCTTTTGCGCTATCCCTCCATCCTCCCAAGTGTGACATCTCTCTCCAAAGACTAGTCCCTCCTTGCAACGTGTCCAAACGTATTGGTCAAATCCTCAGAATCAGAAACTAAAGAAATATATAAGGCTAATATTTTTTTAGTTATAAACTATTAGGAAAATTATAATTGATTTTCTAATGAAAAGATAGCAATAAATACTTTATATTTCTTATATAAATGAAGTCTTATGAATAATGTGGGTTTGTTCATATTGATGCCTTTGAGTTGTTGTGTGGAAGAATATTGAACATGGACCACCAGGAGAACACATAGGTCTGTCTGTCATGGAGAGAGTGAAACCAAATTCCTCCCTTGGAGGAAAGAATTTTGATGCTCCATCCCATCTTCTTTGGGTACCTGGCAAGGAGAGGCTGGTCCTTGGAAAAGGACATCATTCTTGGAAAGGTGGAGAGACAGTTCAGGAGAGGAAGACCCCAGGTGAGATGGATTGTCATGATAATTGGGGCAATGAGATTAAGTGTGTCAGAATCAATGAGACTGGCTCAGGATAGGGCAGGGTTCAGAGCTATTTTACATACAGTCACTATGATTTGTAGGCAACTTGATGGCACATAACAATAACAACATACATTATTCACTTTGAAGAATTCAAACACACAAACAAAAGTATGACGTTTTAGGGACACAATGCCTCTAATAATTGATTTTAGGATTTTACAATAGTAGAATCGTAGAGTCATTGATAGGACCTTTGATATGATTACAGGAAGTGTTTTTTTTAAACTCATAAGAATTAAAACTACAGGTTTTCTACTTCAAAACTTTACCAGATATTGCTTGTAATTTTGGAATATCAAGTTTCCAGCAACATTGCTACCAAAGTATTTGCATTGTCAACCCACACATAAACTTACACCAATATTCACCTAAGATTCAATCCTTCATGAGGCTTGGGGGGTGGAGTCTCCCTCCACTCTTGAAGTTAGCTAACTGGCGAGATGGCTGACATCTCAATCGTGGCTCATCATGGTGACAGGCAAGGGAAGTTTCTGGGGTCCTTTTTGTTATGTGTTCTTTTGGCACATCAAGAGTGGGTGGGCAGTCCTGAGCCTTACTTAGAATAAGAGTCAGTAACGGTGGAGCCTGTTCGAGGTTGTAGCTTAAAATCCTGCCGCCCTTGGGCCCGTTTTTTAATTGTCTTTAGTGAAACATTCTTTAAGTTGTATGGCCCTGGTCTGTCTAGTTGCTATGCAGAGGTAACTCTTGGTTGCTGTGATGCTAAGCACTGGAGTTCCCTATTAAAACAATCTTGGAAGTGGGAATGGTATTCACTTTCAAAATAGCTTGCCTCCGGAAACCCTAAGAACCTGGAGAAAGGATGGAAGTTATGTAAATGTCCAGGTCTTTCCTTCATAGGGTCGTTATGAGTTGCCTACAACTCAATGGTACTTAACAACAACAACAACAACTAAGATTCATTAATTATTGTTGTTGCTGCTGCTGCTGTTGTTGTTGTTGTTGTTGTTAAGTGCCATCGAGTATCAGGCGACTCATAGCGACCCTATGAAGGAGAGTCCTCCACGCTTGTGTGCCTTTCATTCTCTCTCCTGGTTCATAGGGTTTCCGGAGGCAAGCTATATGGAAGTGGATGCCACTCCTCCTTCCACGCTTGTTAAATCAATTATTATTAGTTTATTAATTATTATTAGTTATTGGATTCATATTAATTTCACATATAGAAAGTTCTAGTGGTCTATCAGCAAAGAATTTGCACAGCTAAAATCAAGGGCATCAGGTACTTCATGGATACAAAGATGGATATTTCAAGTGATTTTCACCTATGAAAACCCACTTGTGAATTAGTTATGAGTCAACTATAATTTTATAGCAATATCTTTGAGTCTTATAGATACAATCGCTGGTTTATTCAACTCTGTCCTCTGATTCAGAGATTATTATTGTTGATTGCCATTGAGTCAAGCAAGACAAACAACCTAATGCCTTTCCATTATCTATTGTCGTTTCTCCAAGTTTCAATAGGCATGTGGTTTAGGAAGTGATGTCAATCCTGCTTCCCAGCCCAAATCAACCTGAAAGCTCCTACAAACATTGTACATCATGGGTAACAAGTATGGTATTTGGAATGACTATACCATAGTATTCAGTATCACAGCTACTCCAGGTTATTCAGTACAACAAATAGACAAACGATTATTTTACCACCTAAAGAATATTCATTAAAGACACATCCTTAAGCAGGCCTACACATATGGGAAGGTTTTTGGATTCGTGGTTGATATGTGTAACTGTTGTTTTTTCCCCTCCAAAAGCTAGTGTCAGTTAAACATTTGACCAAAGGTGGATGTTTGCTTAAGGGTGCGTCTTTAAAATCCTGTAGTGAGGGGTTGAGTCTGTAGGCTGGCCTGGAGTCTCCACTCCATGAGTTGGCTCCTAGCATCTGATGGTGGTTACGTCTTGATGGAGGTCACATAAGAGAAGCTTTTTTGTGCTTGTGTTTGATAATTCAGAGATTAGTAAACTATAATCCTGGGACAAATCCAACCTGTTTATATGAATTTACCAGTGTAATTTTATTGGAACACAGTAACATTTCATTTACTTATATATTCTTTATGGCTTTATTATTTTTTTTTCCAATTACAATGCCTTGTAATTGAATAATTTTGATGTAACTATCATAGTCTTCTTCAGTCTTCTGAAGCGCCTCCTG
>NW_006399784.1:1949069-1967486 GCF_000299155.1 Elephantulus edwardii | reverse complement strand
ACAACAACAACAACAACAACTATCATAGTAATTGTATGACTGGGAATACTAACAGTATTATCTGTACTCCTTCTAAAACATTCCGATACACATGTTTTAGTGTCTATGCTCAAGTATTTACATATTTAAATAGGTACTAAATTGGTAGAAATTATTTTCCCTTTAAATTGGATAAGAATCTACAACTTCATTCAAAAATCTAATCTTTATTTGATTCATAGTAATAGCTAAAGAACATACAACACCTTGAAAAGCCCTACAGAATATATAAAAAAAAAAGAAAAGCCCTACAGAATATAGACATCCTTCCTCTCTGACCTTCTACTGCATTCAGACCTTTCTACCTCATCTTGTTCCTTGGACATGATTACATAAATTCTATTCCTGAGATTTTTCTCTACTTGTTCCCTGAAATTGCTGATATATTTTTCTCACAAATTTCTCTTAGACCAAGATATCTCCTTCCAGTATTTAAAGTTTCACATTTTAAGAGGCTGAATAATGTCATCATTGTATGATGATGTAGACTCCCAACACTTCCATATATTCTTAACTGGATCTTTTTTTCTTCATTCTCCTGTTATATATGAGGATTAGATCACTTAGAAAAGAAAGAAGTAACACCAAAGAATAATTACTACCTTTGAATAGTGCTGTTGGCAAAGAGTACTGAATATACCATAGACTGCCAGAGAATAAACAAATCTGTCTTTGAGGAAATGCAATAAGATGGATCTTAGAAGCAGTGATGGTAAACGTTTATCTCACATACTTTAAACATGTTGTAAAGAGTATACAGTCCTTATAAAAGACATCATATTTGGAAAAGTAAATGGCCAATGAAAGGGAGAACAATTCTCAAGCAAAAGGATTGATTTCAACAATGGGCACGAGATGATGATGATGGTGCAGTATAGTGGAAGGTTTAGATTTATTGCATAGCGTCTCTCTAAACTCAAGGGTATTTAGCAAACACAATTACCTTGAATTTTGCATTAACTGTTTTATTTTTAAAACTAAATTTTTATAGTGTTTTATTTTGATTAATGTTGCTGTTGTTATGTGCCGTGGAGTCTCCTGCTACTCATAGTGGCGCTATGCATAACAGTCTGAAGTTCAACCCATCCTGCGTTTGTCTCACTACCTCTGACACACCTGTCCCCAATTGCCCTAGTTAAGATGTCAAACCATCTCATCTGGAGTCTTCTTCTCTTGTGCCATTCTTTCACCCTTCCAAGAATGATGTCTTTCTCCAAGGATTTGTCCCTCCTGTCCATGTGCCCAAAGTATGTGAGTTGGAGCTTCAAAATCCTTGCTTCCAAGGAGAAACTCTATTTCACACTATCCATGATAGATCTATTTGTTTTTTTAGAGGTTCATGGCATGTTTAATACTCTTCTAGCACCACAACTCAAAGGCATTGATTCCTATTCTGTCTTCCTTAGTCATTGTCCAGCTCCCTGATGCATAATAAGTAGTCGCTAAAATGATGACTTGGTTCAGGTTCACTTTAGTCCCAATATTGACATAGTTGCTTCTCAGTACTTTGTAAAGGTGCCTGACAACTAATTTTTCCAGTTTAATTTGTCTTTTGATTTCCTGACTGCTTCTGCCAAGAGTGTTGATTGTGGAGCCAGACAAGTTGTAATTGTTAATAACCTCAATCTCTCTTCTGCCCTAATTAATTAATATTTGATTAATAATAGATGAGTTATAATCACTCTGTATATTACTTCTGATAATTTGGAGATAGTAACAACAACTTCTAGAATATATCACATATATTAATCAATCAGAAAGTCAGTGATTGTAAATAATCCTTAAGTCATACAAAATCTATATGTAGACCAAGAAGTTATTATCCAAATGGAGCAATAGGAATGACTTTGCATGGTTTAAAATCAGGAAAGGTGTGCATTATTAGAGTTTTATCCATTCTCCATACATATTTAATGTGTATATAGGGGAAATAATCCATGAAGCTGGACTCTAAAAAGAAAAATGTAGTATCAGAATCAGTGGAAGACACATCAATAACTTGTGTTATACAGATGACACAACTTTGCTTGCTGAAAGTGAGAAGGATATAAAACACTTGTGTTAGAAGATCAAGGACTGTATAGATTACATCTCATCACTGAGAAAACAAGGATCCTCATTGCATGCCCAACATTCAACATTATGAGAAATGGAGAAAATATTGACGTTGCCAATGATTTCATCTTGTGTAGATCAATAATCAACACCTTTTGTACCAACACTCAGGAAATCAGGAGACATACTGCATTGGGCAAGTCTTCCACCAGGGACCTCTCTAAAATATTGAAGAGCAGTGATATCAGTTAGAAGACTAAGGTACACCTGACTCAAGCCATGGTCTTCTCAATCATCTGTTTGTTATGCATCATAGATCTGAGTAAGGATGAAAGGAAAATAATTAATGCCTTTGAGTTGTAGTGTTTGAGAGATGTACTCATTATCACACAGACTGCCAAAAGAACCAACAGAAATGTCCTAGAAAAGCACATCCAAAATGCTCCTTGGAGACAAAGATGACAAAGCTTCATCTTTCATAGTTGGGACATATAGCTAGGTATGGCTATTCCTTGGAAAGTGACATCTTACTTGGAAAGATGGAAGGTCAGTGAAGGAAAGGAAGACCCCCAATGAGCTGGACTGACTTGGTGACTTCAGCAATGGGTCGTAGTGTGTCAGACATGATGAAGATAGCACAGGATAGGACAGGGTTCAAGTGCGCTGTTCATAGTGTCACTATGAATTGTATTCGATTTAATGGCATCTAACAAACACAGAAATCACTGTATGCAGGACAGCTTCCTGTATTGGTTTAAAATACTCCTTCCCTCTGTCTCTTTATCTCTCTTTGTCCATTTTTTCTAATGTGAAGAATATAATTTACCTAGAAATATTTAAAACTAAGAATCTGGTAAAATTTTCTTGCAAACATACCATATCCATTTTTTCTCATATACTCCTGTTCCTGTGACAATATATTTTATTGTTATCCATTTTTTTAAAGAAGAACAAAACTAGACATGCAACAATTATCTTTAATATTTTTTCTGATAACTTAGTCAACATGGTCATTGAACATTAATATGTAGTCAATTTTTGGGAATGAGGCAGAAATTATGTAAATACATTTGATTAATTATTGATCCAGGTAGAGATCTCATAGATTAGTAGTGGGACATACACACATAAATGTACTTCAAAGGTGAGGAAACATTCTATGAAATTATTATGAATAAAAATGTGACAGAAAACAACATTAGAAATATTTAAAATTTTCTCACATAATCATGAAGCAAAATCATAACCATATTTTATGTGTCTTTTATTTTAATCTTATTTTCTTAAGATTACAATGATTGATTTTATGATGGTTTATTTATGATCTCTTAAGTATAAAAGAGAATGAACATTATTTACGTGCAAAAGTTTACTGACAAAAGAAGTATTGATCCCTAAGAGGAAGGCACTAAATCCTAGAAAGAAAATTCAGGCATTTGAGCAGTGGTTTTAAGTAAAAACATCAATAGACTTCTTATCTCCAGACATTGTGGAACTTGGGTTATATGTATAACTGCATGGGGTTTCCATAGCCTGAATACTTTGCCGAGCCTTGAGTACCACACATTTAAGATGACAGGCTTGTATTTACTCTGTCAAAAATTTCAGGTTCAATATCTGGTTCACTTAGTAACTTCATATTAGTGCTGGTGTGATATGATAGACAACTCAAAATGGCATACTGTCGAAAACTGATGTTTTCTTGGGGGGATCTGGGAAATAGAATTTAGAAAAATATTTTCTAGAATATATAGAAAGAGGAATGCTGATTTATGTATTATTTTTAAAGGAAATAAATTGCTCTAGTGAATTTTTGAACAAATATTTTTATAGATACTTTTTATAAACAAGGTTTGATGATATAATAAATATTTTTGCTTAATTGGAAATTTTTAAGGAAAATAAAAAGAAACAAAGCAAGCAAACAGAAAACAAAACCAAAAGTTTGCTATAAAACTTTTTCTTTTACAATTATTCTTCTTGTTGATTCCTGTTATTCTTCTTGTTAATGACTGCTCCACATAGTGACCCTAAAAACAACAGTTGTAAACCTTTCCCTATTTGTGCCTTCCTCACCATCTCAAATATATGTGAGCCTATTGTTAGAGTCATCGTGTCAATCCATTTATTGAAGGTCTTCCTCTCATTTGCTGATTGTGTACCTTTCTGAGCATGATATACTTCTCTAAGGATTACTCCTCCCTAACAACACGCCAAAAATATATGAAACAAAATTTTGTCATTTTTGCATCCACTTTCACCAGTCACACTCTAATCACACTTTCTCCAAGATAGACTTGTTCATTCTTTTTGTTGTCCATGGCACAACAGTACTATTCACCAGCACCACAACTTCAAGACATCAATTTTTTTTTGTTATCCTTAGTCACTGTCCAATTTTCAGATGCATAGAGATAAAAAAAAAAGATCATGGATTGTATTAGGTGCAGTTTAGTCTTTAAACTGATGTTATTGTTCATAGCACTTTGGAGACGTCCTTGCCAGGTTTTCCAAATGTAGCATTTTGTTTTTGTGAGTGCTGGTACCAAAAGTGTTTATAATGGAAGCAATTAAGTATTTCAATCTTTTCTCTATCTATCATAGTATTCTTATTGGCCCAGTGACGAGGCTTTTAAAAAAATTTTTCTTTAAGTTGAGATGTTATTCATATGGAAGGCTATAGTCATTGATTTTCTGCAGCAAACACTTCAAGCCCTCCTCACTTTCAGCAAGCAACTTATTGACAGCAAAACCTTGCTTCTAAATATCAGTGTTTTGTTTTTTAATATTTCTAATGTTGTTGTTGAGTACAGTTGGGTCAGAGTTGATACTCTGGTGGGTTAGCAGAGGCAGTTAATCACATGAGAGGAGATAGTTCATCCTTTTCCCATGGGACAGCTGGTGGTCTTGAACTACATGCCTTCAGAATTGCTCTGAATCTTCTTGCCAGTAGGCTATCAGAGTTATCTAATATATCTACCTTAAATTTTGTTTCTAGTGCTCTCTGACTATGCATTAACTTTAAATCACCCATTATCTGGCATTGTCTCCTGGTCTCTCCATTTCTCCGTTTCCTTCATTCTGTTCTTTATTTTTTTCTTTTTACCCCCTTCTCTCTCACACACAGAAATCTCAGGGTCAAAGTATATATAGCACTCTCTAATGAAAAGGTCATTACAAAGACAGAAGAAGAAAAGACCAAGATGGATGTCAGAAGAGACTCTGAATATTGCATTAAAGCCCCGAGAAGCCAAAGCAAAGTGAAGAAATCAAGACGTTAAGGAGCTCAATGGAAGATTTCAAAGGGCAGCACAGGAAACAAATCAAAGTATTATAATGAAATGTGCAAAGAACAGGAGTCCAGAAATCAAAAGAGTCACACTTATTTGGCATTTCTACAACTGAAGGAAGTAAAGAACAAATTCAAGCCTCAAGTTTCAATACTTAACGATGCCATGGGTAGAATATTGAATGACCCAGGAAGTATTAAAAGAAGATAGAATGAATATACAGTCATTGTACCTAAAACAATTGTATGACACAGAAGAATTTCAAGAAACAATATATAATCAAAAGGTAATGATGATGAAGGAGGAAATTCAATCTGTTCTGAAGGACTTGGCAAAAAATAAACACCCAAGAATTAATGGAATATCAATTGACATATTTAACCAATAAATGCTGCCCTGGATGTGCTCACGAGATTGTGCCAAGAAATCTGGAGGTCTACCTGGCCAACTGACTGGAAGAGGTCCGTATTTATTCTCATTTGAAAAAAGGTGACCTGACAGAGTGTGGAAATTATCATACAACATCACTCATATTACTCTCAAGTAAAATTCCTCTGAAAATTATCCAGAAATGACTGGAACAGTACATTGATAGAGAACTACCAGAAATAATAGCTGGATATTGATAGAGAACTACCAGAAATAATAGCTGGGTTTAGAATAAGCCTTGACACTAGAGACATTACCACCAATTATCAGATCTTGGCAGAAAGCAAAGAGTACCAGAGGGATATCTGTCTGTATTTCATTGACTATGCAAAGGCATTTGGCTGAGTTGATCACAGCAAATTGCAGTTAACTTTGAGGAGAATGGAAATCCCAGAACACTTGATTGCACTTATGTGAATTCTGTATTTGGACCAGAAAGCAGTCCTCGGAAACATTGCATGGTTCAAATTCAGGAAAATTATGCATCAAGAATTCACCCTGTCTCCATACTTTTTCAATCTATATGCAGAACATATCATTCAGAAGGTAGGGCTTTATATGAGGAGTGTGGCATCAGTGTTGGAGGAAGACTCATCAACAACCTGCGTTATGCAGATGACACAACCTTGCCTGCTGAAACTGAGGAGGAGCAGAAGTGCTTCCTGCAGAAGGTCAAGGACTGAATATGAACTTCAATATGGATTGAGGCTCAACATCAAGAAGACAAAGATTCTTACCACTGGGCCAACTGGCAGCATCATGATGGATGGAGAAGAAAATGAGATTGTTAACAGTTAAAGCTTGTTTGGCTCCATAATCAACACTCTTGATACCAACAGTCATGAAATAAAAAAACTAATTGCATTAGTAAATCTGCTGTCAGGGAACTTTCTAGAGTACTGAGAAGCGAAGCTATCAGTCTAAAAACTAAGGTGCATCTGACTCAGTCCATGGTCTTTGCAATTACTCTGATATGCATCAAAGATCTGGAGAATGACAAGGATGACAGAAGAAGCATCAATGCCTTCAGGTTGTGGTTCTGGAAAAGAGTCTTGAACATATCATGGATTGCCCAGAAAACATGTAGGTCTGCCTTGGAAAGAGTGAAACTAAATTTCTCATTGGAGGCTAGGATTTTGAAGCTCCATCTTACATAATTTGGGCATGTGGCCAGGAGGGATCAATCCTTGTAGAAGGACAATCCTACTCAGAGGGTGGAGAGACAGCACAGGAGAGGAAGACCCCAGATAAGACAGATTGATACAGTGACTAGGGCAATGGGGGCAGGTATGATAGAGTCAGTGAGAGTGACAGGATATGCTTCAGAGCTACTGTACATAGGGTTGCTATGAGTCATAAGTGTCTCTATGACACATAACAACAATAGTAAGTCTTCCATTTTAATGGTATTGAGATCCCTGTGTTCTGCCTCTGGGAGAGCTCAATTTAGGTCTTGTCTAGCAGCAAAAGTAATCATTCTTTCATAAGTATTCTACATATATTGTTTGCACAGTTCTACTCAACGATGCATTGTTGTTGTTATTCTTATGTGCCATTGAGTTGCTTGCAACTCACAGTGACCCTATGTACAACAGCCCTAAACTCTGTCTGTTCTGTGCCAAACTCACTGTCTCCGAAACACCCACTCCAATTACCCCAGTCACAGAATCAATCCTCCTCATAGAGTGTCTTCCTCTCCTGCACTGTCCTTCCATCCTCCCAAGCATGATGTCCCTATCCAAGGACCGTTCTCTCCTTACAACAAGTACAAAGTATGCCAGACAAAGCCTCAGAAACCTTGTTTCCAATGAACAGCTTTGTTTAACCCTCTCCAGGATGAACATGTATGTTTTCTTAGCAGTCCGTGGAACATTCAATACTCTTCTCCAGCACCACAGCTCAAAGGCATCAATTCTCTATCTATCCTCCCTAGTCATTTAAATTATTATTAAGCTTTTCAAATCTAAGAGTGGGCCAAAAATATTTGACATTTGTATAGTGTTACCCAGAAACCCTAATCAGTCTTTTCAGACTCCTAAGAAAAATAAGTCTGTCTTGGAAGAAATGCAACATAGTGCTCTGTAGAGACAAGAATGGTGAGAGTTATTTCACATACTTTGATTATGTTTTTAGGAGGGATCAATCTTTGGAAAAATGAAATTATCCAGGAAATGTGGAGTGTCAGAGAACGAGAAGAAGTTTAATAAGATAGATTGACACAGTGACTAACAATAGACTTAGCCACCTCAGATACATGGAAGATGGTGTAGCATAGGGCAAGCTACAGATCTTCTACTCATAGGATCATAGTGTATGAGGTGGCATCTAAGAATAATAACAACAAAGCACTTAATAAGAGCATGTATTCACTAATTTAATGCAGCACAAAAATAGATAATATCATTCTTTAAAATCTCATTTAAGATTATTTCATTTTGTTATGCACTATAGGTAGGTCTTCTAACACTCAATGGAAAATATAAACGTTTCAGAAGCAAGTCCATGAATCATTACTTGCAACCACAGTACCTGGATTTTATTTCAATTGCTGATTTTGTCATAAGGTAAATTATTTTTAAAATAATTAAAGCATTAGTTATTTAAAAATTTGAGATGAAAATTGTCTTGGTGTTGTTTATTGCCTTCAAGTCAAGCGTGACTTATAGTGACCTTATGAACAAAAGGCCTGAAGCCCTCCTACAACTATTGACATTTATCAGAGTTCATAGTTTCTGGAGGCAAGATGTTTAGGAAGTGGATGCCGTTCTTGCTTCCAAACCTGCCATAGAATTTGATTGTTTGAATTGCCTCTAATGTATAGAGACGCTATGTACAGCAACTCTGAACTTTCCCTGTCCTAAGCCAGTCTCACTAATTCTAACCCACCAACCCCCATTGCCCACAGTTACTGTATCAATGCATGTCATCCAGGGTCTTCTTCTACTGCACTGTTTGTCAATGCTTCCGAGCATGATGTCCTTCTCCAAGGACTGATCTCTCTTGGCCATGTGCCCAAAATAAGTGAGCTTCAAAATCCTAGCCTCCAAGGAGAGACTTGGTTTCACCCTCTCCAAGACAGACCTGATTTGTTTTCTCGGCAGTCCATGATATGTTCAAAACTCTTCACCAGCACCGCAACTCGGAAGCATCTATTCTTCTTCTGTCATCCTTAGTTATTGTCCAACTCTCTAAAGCATAACAAGTAATTGAGAAAACCATGACCTGAATTAGGCATATATTTCATCTGGACTGACACCACTGCTCTACAGCATTCTGGAGAGGTCTGTGACAGTAGATTTTCCCAATGCAATTTGTCTTTTGATTTCCTGACTGATGGTTTTAAGAATGTTGATTTTGGCTCTGAACAAGCTATAATTGCTAACAACATCAATCTCTTCTCCATCTATTATGGTAAATTACTCATTATAAAACAGTGTGTTTTCTTGTGCTGTTGCCACCCAATCTTTTTATATTAATATAGGAATCACATAATATGTTAAATTCTATAAGATCTTCAATTTCCAGGATGATTTTTTAAATGGTTTTACAACCTCATTGGACACCTAGACAGTTCTTTTTAAGTTAGCAATTAAAATTCTCCAATTATATCATCAGCATTCATCCCACCTATAGAGTCAGAACATGTTCCATCTAAGATATGACAAGAAGCAATCGGAAAAGAACTTTCAAATCTAAAGGGTCAGGAGAGCTTAAATGAAGGCTACATACAGAATATTAAGTGCTAACTTCAACAGACTTGCTCTACATTCAAATGTACTTCTTTTTTTAGCTAGAGTTTGACTTTAAAATAACATTACTGTAGTTCTGTACGAAAGCACTTTAGCATCTTACATTTCTAGAAAATACTTATTTAGCCATAATATTTTAAAGTTTTAGAACAAATGTTTTCTTAGCTTAATTTGTTCTTGATTTTCTTTATGAATGGAGTTCTATAATACTATTATTACCTTATTGATATTCCTTAAAGCCAATTATTTCTATTTATAACTGTTATGTCCATCCTTCCATTATATCTAAGATAGATTATATCTCATAATACATTTTTTTAAAAAGTAAATAGAAATATTCTCTTTCCTATATCAGCTTTGTACTTGCTACATTTTATAATAGTGTATTAAATGATGAGATTATAACATTTTATGCTGCACTGGATTACTGGATATAATTATATTTAAATTCGCAACTCATGGCTTTACAGGGTTATGCAAATGTTATATATTTGTGACCACCAATTGCTTTGCATCGCTTAATAATAATATGAATACAATAATGGCAACTTTAGATGAGATTATGCAAAATAAGATATGTAGAATGTTAGTGCAAAATTGATCAATTTTCCCATCATGTAAGGTTTAAATTGAATTTTCTCAGAGACAGAAAACCAGGATATTCTTATTATCAACAAGAAAAAAACTGGAGAATGTAGTACATCCTTTGAACCTTAGATCTGTGTTTATGTGTGTGAGAGAGAGAGTAAATGACGTAACATCAGAGAAATGGAGAGAAACCAAAGAATGGAGATAGCAGCAGAGATGATGGAGAATTAGTGTCTAGTGAGAAATAGCTGTGGAATTATAGCCCACATAGAGAATGCTGAATACTTGCTGGTGAAGTTGGATCCTTTGAGCCCTTAATGGAGAATTAAGTCTAGTGGCAAACTGAGTAAAGCTGAGTCTAGGACTGATAATAGAATAAGGAATCCTCGTATGGAAGATGAGAACTTTTTAAGACTGTAGAAGCAGGGCAGAAGTCAAGGCCATAAAATCAAGGATCATCTTTTGCCTGCTAGCATGCCTAAGAGACCTTACTAACTGAATTGTACTGTGAATGTTCCTGAGTCTAAATTATAGCCAGTTACTTTCTTCATAAACACTAGAAATGTGAATATTGCTTGTAGTGAATGATTTGGGAGGTATGGTGGGAACTGATAATGTTAGAAGATATATAGCAAGGAAGGAATGATAGATCTGAAAGGAATTATCTTTGTGCTGTTAATGAAGGTCCTTTTTTATTCCTTCCAGAAGCTCCTGTGAATGTCACCATCCCATCACCACATTGTTTTATACATTTTCATGATCATTTTATCTGCAAGTATATTCAAACTCCATCTAATATTCATGTTTTTCCTTTTTGAAATAACTGAACACAAAATAAACTTGCTTAATCATTGCACGTTTATTTTGTTAGAGTTATTAGCATAGTGACTAAAAAAAGAATAGACTTATCTCAGATTTGATTGTATTTCATTTAAGTGACAAAAGTGTAAATTAAAAGCTGTAAGGGTAAACATAAGTATATTATTTTAGTTCATTAATTTGATTTGAATATATATTTGAATTTTGTTCTGTATTTTAATATAAGTGATCATAAACTAAAGGCAAAACAAAAGGTCATGCTTTTCTTCATAAATAAAATTTACTCAAACAAATATTTAGTATCATTTTGTTGCTGCTATCCAATAAAATACAGATTGTCATTTAAGTTCGACTCCATGTAATGAAATCAAAAGATTTTTAAAATAAAAATTACCAAAATCAATAAGGTAAAAATATGATCCTTGTGATTAATTATATGGAAATATCCTTTAAATTCTTGGGATAGTTTCCATTCTCTTTTTCAATCTAATTTTTTTTCATCTAATTAATTAATTTTTTCTTAGTGGAGATATTTTATCTAGGTATGAGTTTTATGTGAAAATGAGAGGGAAATGAAAACAAAAGCAGGTATTATGGAGCTCCTTTTATTTCTTTATTTTCAACTGACAATGGTCAATCCTTACAAATTAAGTGGGAAGTAAAATATGAATATTTCAGGAAGTAGAAGATCATTTACTCATGAAAATTTCAGAAATTAGCACCCATTTTGTGAAGTAGCAAATGATCAACAAACAATTGGTAATGAAGGAAGAAGATCAAATTGCACTGAAGTCCTGTCAATGATGACATGCCAAGGATTGATGGACTATCAATTGAGGTGATTCAACAGACAAAAGCAGCCCTGGCCATTCTCACTAGCCTATGCCAAGAGGTTTGAAATACAGTAGGCAGCCTGACTGTAAGAATTCCATATTTCATTCTATTCCAGAACAAAGGAGATCTAACAGTGCAGAAAATAGCAAGCAATGTCATATTCAAGTAAAATATTGCAGAAGTTTACACAAAAATATCTGGGAAAATACATAAAAAACCAAATTCCAGAAATTCAAGCTGTACTCAGAAGTGGTCATTGAATGAGGGATATCAATCAGAGATGTTACACCTATCTTGGTTGAAACCAGAGAATATAAGAAAGATTTTAAAGAAATACTCATCAACCTATATTCTGCAGAGCACACAACCTTACTTGCTGAAACTGAGGAGGAACTAAAGTGCTTGTTTCAAAAGGTCAAGGATGATAGTCTTCACTATGGATTGAAACCCAACATCAACAAAAAAATTCTCTCTACTGGGCTCATTGACAGTATCATGATAGATAAAGAAGAGATTGAGGCTGTTATATCAACTTATTATAGTTATATCAACTATAGTTCATAGTAACCCATTGAACAGTGGACACGAAACTTGAAATCCTATGCCATCTTAGTCATTTGTGGTATACTTAAATCCATTGTTGTAGTCACTGTGTCAAGCCATCTTATTGAAGATGTTCCTCTCCCATGTTGACTCTCCACTCTTCCAAGCATTATGTCTTTCTCCAATGGTCAGCCATTCCTAGTAACATAGTGAAAGTCTGTTAGACAACGCTTCCAAGGAGCAACCTGGTTACACTTGCTTCAAGACATATTTGTTCTCTTGGAAGTTCCTGGGATATTCAATACTCTTCTACAACACCACAATTTTCACTCATCAATTCTTCCTCTGTCAGCCTTAGTCTTTGTCCAACTATAAAATGTGTAGCAAGTAATTGAAAACACTTTTCAGCACTTTGGAGAGGTCCCTGATAGCATAATTTCCCAATGTGATATATGCCTTTTAATTTATTGACTGATGGCACCAAGGATTGTGGATCCAAGTAAGATGGAATTTTTAACAATTTCAATCTTTTCTCTATCTGTAATGATGTTGCCTATTGGCCCAGAGGTAAGGGTTGTAGTTTTCTGAATACTAAAATATAATCCATATTAAGGCCATAATCTGTTATGTTCTACAGCAAGCATTTCAAGACTTCCTCACTTTCAGTCAGCCAACTGTCAATTGCATAACACAGGTTATTTATGACTCTTTCTTTGATCTTGGTGCTATCTTCTACTTTATAACATCCAGTTTCTTGTACGATTTGTTCAACATACAGCTTGAATAGATAGGGAAAAGGATACGTTCCTGATATACACCTTTCTTGATTTTATACCATGTAGTGTTTCCTTCTCTTTAAGACGAATGCCTCTTGGTATAGATATTCGTTTTGCAAGAGCGTAATTAAATGCTCTAAATTTCCATTCTTCTCAATTTTAGCCATAATTGTTGCTGTCCACAAAGTCAAAGGCCTTTTCATAGTTAATAAAACACAGTTAGACATTCTCATATATTCTCTGCTTCCCACCAAGATACAATAGATATTAGCAATTATATCCCTAGTACCATATCCTTTTCTCACTCCAACTTAAATTTCTGGTGGTTCTCTGTCAATTTGCTGCTCTAGCCACTATTTAATAATCTGCAACTTTTATTGAAACTTTAAAATTTGTTAATCTGACTTTATTGTTTTGTTTGTTTTATTATTAAACAATTATATTTCTTTTATGTGGCATCCACTTTCTAAATAACATGGCTCCAGAAACTCTATGAACTTTGATAAATGTTGATAATTATAGAGGGGCTTCAGGTCCTTTGTTCATATGGTCACTATGAGTCGTGCTTGACTTGAAGGCAATCAACAAAAACAATTTATTTTGTGAGTTTACTTTATTTCTAAGGCTATTAAGGGAACTCTGGTGGCCTCGTGGATAAGGAGTTTCTCTGTCATCACAAGTGGTTTGAATCCCCCAGGTTCTCTACAGGAGAAAGATGAGTAAGCTCCTCCTTTGAGATTTACAGCCTCTGAAAATCCACTGAGAGGTCGGCTATGTGTAGGCCTCAAATTGAAAGGACTTAACAATAGCAATACCATAAAGCTATGAACCTAGCAGTAAATGTAAACTTGTTTATTTCGTTCATTTACTAAACATCTGTACAGTAAGTGCTTACTAACTTTACCAGCACTGAAGACATAGCCTTATTATCTAGGATTGTATATTTTAATGCTAATCAAAACAAATGAGTAAATAAATAGTGAATAACCTTTAAATGAAAAATTATTTACATAAAACAAATTAAGCAAAGAATACAGAACTAATGCTAGGCTACAGATCAGGGAAGATGTTATCGTATCTAATATTGGGCCAGCAGAATGCATAACATAAGGAACAAAGTAAGGGAAGTTAAGGGAAATTAATTTTGCATGTTTCAAAAACAAGTAAGAGGTAAAGTGGCAAGATAATAAGAAGGGAGGAATGTTCTTAAAGAAGTTCAAAGGCTGATTTCCAGTCATGAAAGAAAAATAAACATATTCCAGAATGTGTTTATTGTGTATCTTTGGGAGACTGAAGATTTGAACAAGAGGCATCGTAATTCTTTTTCTTTTTTTTTTAAGTCTGGCAAGGTCAAATATATTAATCTCCAAAGTAAAATATCAGAAACATGGAGAATTATATTACTAGTGAAGCTTCAGAAATAGACACATATTGCTGTTATTAAATACTGTCTAGTAGGTTTTGACTCAGATACTACACACAACAGAAAAACAACAACAACAAAAAAAACGCAAACAACCCACTGTCTGTTCCTGTGCTAGTCTCATAATCATGTTTGAGTTCATTGTTAATAGCCATTGTGAGGTGTGTTTTGAGTGTTCTTCTACTTGAGGGGCTCATCTTCTGACACCATATCAGGAAATGTTCTGATTCTATTCATAAATTTTTACTGGCCGATTTATTCAGAAACAGATCACCAGGTCTTTCTTTCTAGTCTTTCTTTGGAAGTGTTGCTGACATGTTCACATTAGATGATCTTGATGGTATTTGAAATACTGGTGGTACACATTTCTTCATCACATCAATGCACAAGACACCACAATATAATAAATTGACGGAAAAGAAGCAGAATATTCATATTGCTATTATTGTTATTTTGGCATCCACTCATGAAATAGCTTGCCTCTGGAAACTCTATGAATGTGGAAAACTTATGAAAGTTGTACAAGCGTTCAAGTCTTTCTTTCATAGTGTTGCTATGAATCATCTATGACTCCACGGCACATAAAAAAACAACGTTGTTATTAAATATCCTTTAGAAATTTTAAGTGAAATTAAATTGGAGTTCAAAATAATATTGAATTAGATCAATGTGTTTCAAAATTTTAAGTTAACTTACTTTGCTCTATTCCCAAATTATGCTAGAAGCATTGGGGATTATGAATATTCTCATTTATATTATAATCACAAATAGGTTTTCAACATTATGATTTCATTATTTTGTTCTGCAACCTTTTAAAGTAATTAATTATGTGTCATTTTCTGAAATAACTCTCTTCTTTCTGCACAGCCAGGTAGAATTAATATTCTATTTATCTGTGAATTATCTACTTAGAATATTTTATTTCCCCTCTAAATGAATGTGAAACACATCTGTTCTCATATTCCACATTTTTCATTTAGGAATATGATGATCTGCAATTCTTCACAAAGAGAGAAGATGGAAGAAAAGATGTTTTATTAAAAGAAGGAGAAGCATCTCTGAACTGTATTAAACTCTTTCATGGGTATTTCCACACATTTTTTACAAATACAGTAAAAAGTTTATTATTGAAAATGAGTAAGTATATGCTTTCATTTTTCAATGTAGATTATATCATATAAATAATAAATTAATGGAGCCTACAAAGAAATTCCTATGATTTAGAAAGAACTGTATGTTCTTTTTGTAGCAAATGTCTACAAACAATATCCACATACACTTTTTTTAATAATAGATCATATTGAGTAGTGGGAAAAATCACTCATAATCTACCTTAGGCTAATTTTTTTTGTTTGACCCTTATAACCTTGAGTAAATCATATAACTTCTTTGAGGATTATTTTCAACATGAAGTGACAGGCATTCAATTAATGCTTATTCTATTGCAATATATTAATAATGAAATGAATCAAGAAAGTGAGATATAATTCTTGAAAATATTGACTATATTAGCGTAGCAGTTGCGTAAGTTGTTGAGTACTGATACAATTTTGACATATAATTTTATCAATAAACTATTGAGTCAAAGGTTCTGCTCACCTCTCAAGATTCTTGTCTTCTAATGGGGGAAATCAAATAACAAGAAAATAATAAATCATGATTATGCATATTAGCGGAGGAGATAAAGCATGAGAATAAATAGAGATATTGTAGTGGTGGGGGTGTTGTTGTGTGCCATGCAGACAGGACATATGCATATATGATCCTCCAGCAGGTTTAGAGGCAGCAAATCACTGAAGAGATTGCCCATTATCTCACAGAGCAGCTGGTGGATTTGAACTGTGTGCCTTTTGAATTACAGCACAACTTTATACCAGAAGGCCACCAGAGAGGGGTGATAATTGTAAATTAAATAGAGTGTGCAGGGAAGTAATCATATAAAATACTACATCTGGTTATCTGTTATTGTGTACCACCACAAAGTTGGTATCAACCTATAACTAACCCTCCAGAGAGTTTTCAGGGCCAGGAAATAATATGGGAAGAGATTGTCCATCTTTCTGCTAAGAAGCAGTTGACAGATTTGAGCCATATACCTTTGCATTGGCAGAACAATTCCTTACTACTAGTCCACCAGTGACTCTCAGGCCTGTGGTAAAGAACTAGCACTAAAGATACAGCTGCATCATTATCTGTGCCAACACTCTAATCCAGGACCCCATCCTGTTACATCACTGTGGACTTCAGGTATGATCTGAAAAGGGTATCCTGTGTCATGATATTTGTATATCTGATTGACTCTATGACTTGCTTTTAGATGTCCAACACCTATCTGTCATTTTAGATATTGGGAAATAATTTGTATGTAGACAATTACTTTATACCTTAGATGCATATTGGCTTGGGTATTATTATTTTGCTCCTGTTAATTAAGTACTTGTTTGTTAGTGTGTTGTACTGGTATGGTTTAATGAGGTGTTAGGGTCACCCATAGTGGAGAGGCTTCAATTGCAACAGAGCTTCTGGATTAAGATAGACTAGAGAGGATGGATTGGCCATCCACTTCTGACCTTCTAATTATAAACAGAGGAATATGCATAGCTAAAATATTAGAAACAGATCCCAAATAGCAAGTCACTAAAAATGAGTCTAAACAGCTGCAAAAAATCCAGAAATAACTGGAACATACAAAGTATGAATGTAGGGGGGAAAAAGGAAGTTGTCAAAGGAAATGGAAATACATAAATATTGATATTCTAGACATTCATGAACTGAGATTGACAAGCACGGGCCGATTTGAAGCAGCGAACCACATAATCTATTATTCTCTGGATGAAAAAACTGAGGAAATTAGTGTTACATTCATAATTAAAAAGGTAATATAAAAATCCATCCTGAAGGAAAGTGCTGTGAATGATAAGCTATTATCCATACATGAAGCTGGACGCTATGAAGAAGGATGTGGCATCAGGATTGGAGGAAGACTCATAAACAACATGTATTATGCATATGACATAACTTTGTTTACTGTAAGTGAAGAGGATATGAGACAGTTGTTGCAGAAAAACAATATAGTTTTCGTTATAGATTATATCTTAAAATCAAGAAAATAAATGTTGCTAAGACTTCCAATACAATATTGAATAAGAAAGGTGATAGTGGGTATCCTTGCCTAGTTCCTGTTCTTAAAGGAGATGCCTTTAACCTCTCTCCACTGAGAACAATGTTGGCTCTTGGCTTTGCATAAATACTTTTTACTATGTTGAGGAAATTCCCCTCTAATCCTATTTTGTTTTTAATCAGGAAAGAGTGTTGGATTTTGTCAAAGGCCAATTGATAGGATAGAGTAGTTCTTTTTCTTTGCTTTGTTGATGTGATGAAGCCACAGACTGGGGAAAAGTATTTGGTGATGACATATCAGATAAGGGACTTATATCCAGAATTTATAAAATACTTGCACACCACAACAAGATAAAGGTAAATAATCCAATAGAAAAATGGGCACACGATATGAACAGACACTTCACCAAAGAAGACATTCAGATGGCTAACAAGCACATGAAGACATGTTCAAAATTCCCAGCTCTAAGAGAGGTGCAAATCAAAACAACTATGAGATATCATCTCACCCAAGTCAGAATCGCAAAACTTAACAGAACAGCAAGCAACAAATGCTGTCGAGGTTGTGAAGAAACTGGAACCATTATTCACTGTTGGTGGGAGTGTAAATTGGTTCAACCACTGTGGAAGGCAGTATGACGCTTTATCAAAAAGTTGCAAATAGACATACAATTTGATCCAGCAATTCCACTACTAGGAATATACCCCAAAGAGACCATAACTGACATCCAAGCAGATATATGCACACCCAT
>NW_006399784.1:1941600-1948479 GCF_000299155.1 Elephantulus edwardii | reverse complement strand
TATTATGATAAATGGAGAAAGGATTGAACTATCAATGATTCCAATCTTGCTTGGACAATAATCAACAACAATAAATACCCTTGTTGTCTAAAGTCATGTAATCAGGAGCCATGTTACATTGAGCAAGTACACTGTCAATATCCTTTTCAAAATGTTGAAGAGCAATGATAAGAGTTTGAAGACTAAAGGTGTACCTTATTCTGGCCATGGTCTTCGCAATTACTTGTTATGCATCAAAGAGATGGACAATGAATAAGAATGACAGAAGAAAAATTGATGCCTTTGGCTTGTGGTACTGGAGAAGAGTACTGAGTATCACATGGATAGCCAAAAGAATAAGCTGATACATATGTCTTCGAAAAAATGCAGCCAGAGTGCTCCTTGGATGGTGGAGTTTTCTCTTTCATACTTTGTATATGTAGTTAGGGGATGTTACTCCTTTGAAAAGGACAACATACTTGGAAAAATGGAGGGTGAGTGAAAGAGAGAAAGACCTTCAATGAGATGGACTGACATGGTAAATTCAGTAATGGGCTTTAGTGTGCCAGAGATGATGAGAATAACACAGAATAAGGCAGGGTTCAAGACAACTGTTCATAAGGCTGCTATGACTCATACTCTATTTGATGGCACTTAACAACAGTAACAACAAGAAGCCACTAGAGCTCCCTCAGTATCTAGTGGTATTATAGCAGAAAATATCAAAAGTGGGGGTTTGATGCCAACATCAATGTAGATGGCATTAATAAACAAAAATTTATTATCTTATAGTTTAGGAAGCTTCAAGCACAAATTCATAATCGTGGCTATCTAGAGATAGTTTTTCTCTGTGTCTTCCACACACACCCACCCTCATCCACCCCCATCTAGACGTTTCCCAGTATAGGAATCTAACACTCCACCATGGCTTTTCTGATTTATTCAAGTATGTACTGAAGTTTTGTCTTCTCTGCTGGATTTCCTGTCCCTTTTTCTCTTATAAGAAAAGGTGTTACAGGCCACACCCAGGAAAAACTTCACTTACATTAAATCAGTTTTATGACAGAATTAAGGATATTACATTCTATTCTTAATCCTTTTACCACTTTATCAAGTAGTGTTGATAATTGCATCAATTTCATACTTCATTATTACATACATGCATTCTCGAGATACAATTTAATTAATCACATGCAGAGACCTAATAAAAGTGAGAAAATAAACTACACAGAATCCTAAGCTGGAGAATGTTCCTAGTAAAAAGGAACAAAGCAGAAACCTGAATAACTAAAACTTAAGCAAGTGAGAGACCAATGATGCATAATAAAGCTGGAAAGAAAGAAAATAAAGAACTGCTGATACTTGCAAAAACTTAGGTAAATCTCAAGAAACATAGTACGTATATTCAGGTATATAAACATCGCAAAGAAAACTATGTCAGGCAGTGGCTAAGTGTGAGGATGTTAGGTTAAAAGTTGGTAGTTTCAAAACTTGGCAGTTCAACCCTACAAGGTGCTCTTCACTTGAAAAATGAGATAGTCTGGGTCTGCCAAGATTATAGCCTTGGAAATGCTATAGCCAATTCTATCCTGTTGTATGAGATTCTATGAATGAACAGCAATAAGTGTGGTTTTATTTTAAGAGTCATAATGTTTTGATTTCTAAGAGTAATAGCAAAACTGATCTGAATTGAAAGAATTTTAAAAGTTATTGTAAGAAAGCTCATGGTAGATATTGATTAAAAGAATATTCTAAAGTGATGTATTCTTTTTTGCTGGATGTTTATATGGCAATAAAATTGTCAAATTTAATTGTGTAGAACAATTGCCATGTATATGTCTTACTATATTTCAGTAAAAAAGCTCATTTAAAAAAATAATGACAGTACCTCAGTTGATGCAACTGTAAAATGAAATTCTATTTCAGGTTCAAAATTTCAATAATTTGTATATAAAATATAAGAAAATGTGTTAAAGGAAAAATGTATTCAAGCTAACTTTGGTAAATATTGAGTATATTTTGTAATGTACAAGCAGAAAACTAACACATGAAACTAAAATCAGCTGGAATAAAAGAAGTTCTCCTTTCACTCTTATCTTATGAACTATGGTTATTATATTATCACTACTTTGTTTTCTATGTGGTTTAGTTGTCATGACTTACTTCTCATAAATGATAATGGTTCCCCAGTTTGATTCCACCAAGTCTTATATCTGAATTATGTAACAGATTGTATGGTGACATTTAAACGACATAGACCCTCATGACCAGTAGTCTGCAAAGAGAAACTTAAGGACTTAGTTTACACTTTGGATATCAAATGTTCACCTCTGACCCAGTTAACGGAAAGAAGGTAAGCAGGATAAATACATTAAACAAAAGAGTATTAATCAGGATCTGACTCCATAGATGGAGGGTTAAGTTTTGCACAGACCCTGAAACCATATTGGGTCATTCCTTAGAGAAGAACATGATGCAGGGAAAGTTGGAGGGTCAGTGAAGAAGAGGAAGATCCTCAACTAGGTGCATTGACACAGTGACTGCTGCAATGGGCACAGGTGTCAGGAAGTCTGAGGATGACGCAGGCTAGAACAGGGTTTAGATCTTTTGTTCATAGAGTCACTGTGAGTCATACTCTACTCAATAACACCTAACAACAACAACAACAAAACCACACTAAATAAAAACTGTGAAATACTAATAAATTGATTTTATATATGTATATTCATATTTAATTATATGTAAAAGAACTACTCATTTAATTTCTTAGATTTAATTTTATTATTAATAATGTAAAATAAGTATAATACTTTACTTATGTATAATTATATTGCTCCTTTTATTTGAGATTTAGGCTTGTTTAATGGCTAAGGGGTACATTCTGAAGAAATATTCTGTGCTATCCAGAGTTTCTCCTAGCCGTCTATGGTATAATCAATATTTTTCTCCAGCTTCACAGCTCAAAGGCATCAATTCTCTTTCTATCATCACTCCTTCTATTATCCCTAGTCATGGATGGCTAGGAGAACAAACAGGCTTAACCTAGAGAAGGTGAAACCATGCTGCTTCTTGGAGGCAAAGATTCTGAAGCTTCATTTGACATACTTTGGACATTTTGCAAGGAGGGACTTTTCCTTGGAGAGGGACAACATCCTTGGCAGGGTGGAGGGATAGACAGCACAAGAAAGGAAGACCTTCCATGAGATGGATTGATTGGGGATAGATGTGTCGAAGACTATAAGATTACACAGGATAGAGCATGATAATAGGGTTCTTGTACATAGGGTCATGATGAATAACAAGCAACTCAACAGCACATAACAACAACATCCGGAATTTAATTTCTTGCACTTTACTTTCAATGTATTGGTTGTTTTTAGGTGTCATCAAGTCAACTATAACTCATAGCAACCTTTCAAACAACAGATCTAGAGTTTGAATTGAATACTAAATATACTATGGACTAATAAAAAGAAAAAGGAGCACTGATGGCCTAGTGGTAAGAAGCTGTTCTGCCAACCTGAAAGCATGTGGTTTTAATCCATCAGCTGCCCTGTGGGAGAAAAATGGGCAATATCTTCCTTGAGATTTAGTCGCTGCATAACCACTGGAGGGTTAGCTATGGATGGCTCCAAATTAATGGCACATAACTGTAACAACTGAAGGAATGAACAAATCTGCTTGATAGAAGTACTGTAAGAATGTTCCTTAGAAAGAAAGATGGTTAGATTTAATCTCAAATGTTTGGGGTTTATTAATAAGAAGGATTGATCTCTGAAAAGACAAGAAAAACATGAATTGCCATTGACAGTACTTTCAATGCAGTACAGAAGTGGTGAGAGTAGACATCCATGCCTGGTACCTTATTGCTATGAGAATGGCTTGTTTTTCTCCATTGAGAATTATGTCTACTCTTGGTTTTGCATATGTATATATTTTCAGTATGTTGAGAAAATTCCCTTCTATTCGTATGTTGTTTAAAGTTTTCTCAGGAAGGGGTATTGGATTTTGTCAAAGGCCTTTTCTGAAACAATTAAGATCACATGGTTGCTGTTGTTTGCTTTGTTAAAGCAATCAATTACACGTGTGGAACTATCCTTGCATACATGGTATAAATCACAAGAGAAGGAAATAAGAAACATACAAATTGTTAAGGAGATGATAAATGTTCACTATATGCAGATGATGTGATTGTGTACTCCAAGAACCCTAAAATCTCAACAGAAACTGGTTAGTTCTAGTAAAGTCATTTAGCAGAGTGGTGGGATACAAGATCAGGATTTTTTTTAAAAAAGCCAATGGGTGTATAAATCTTCTGTTATATGTCTCATTCTATTTTCCTTGGTGTCTATTTCTAGCAAGTGAATAGCTGGGTCATATGGAATTTCTATGTTCAACTTTTTGAGGCCAAACAACAAACTTCCTTCCAGAGTGATTGTGCCATTTTATAATCCTACAAAGAGTGTATGAGAGTTCCAGTCTATTCACATATTTTTCTAACATTTGTTGTTTGCTCTTCTGTTAAACTTTGCCACTGCTATCATGGTTAGATGACACCTCATTGTAGTTTTGACATGCATCTCTTTATTATCAATGATTTGGAGCCATGCAAATGTTTTCTTTTATGATGCGTCTTTTGCCCATTTTGTAATTGAGTTATCAGTATTTTTTCTTATAGAGGCTAGGTAGTACTCTGTAAACTTCCGTTAAGAGATTCTTAACTAAGATGGCATTGCCAAATGTTTTTTTTTTTTTTTATTCCAGTCATTGAGTTTTCTTTTCACCTTACTAGAAAAAGTTTTGATGCACACAGGAATTTAGTCTTTAAAGGATTCCATTCAGTGATATTATTCTCTATTGTTGTGCATTTCTAGCTGTATTATCCGATTTATTTATACCATTGTTATTGTGTACCATAGAGTCAAAACAACCCACATCTGACTCTTCGGCAGAGTTTCAGAGATTGTTGATAACATGGGAGGAGATTGACTATCCTTCTCCTGCAGAAGGGTTGGTGACCTCAAACTCCATGCTTTTGGGGTTGCATATACCAGAAGCTAGATCTTCTAAGTTTGGTTCCATTTTCTCTCTTCTGATCTTTATGGTTTGAGGCTTTACTCCTAGGTCTCTGATTCACAATCAGTTGACTGTTGTGTATGATATGACATGTGGATCCTGCTTCAGATTTCTTCAGGTAAAAGTACAGGTTTGCCATCACCATTTGTTGGAGAGGTTCCTATTTCCACATTTGATAAATCAGGTTCATTGTCAATCATTGTTCAGTTTACCTAGGTAGATGGGTTAATTTCTGAGTTCTCAATACGGTTCCACCAATCTATGTTTCTCTTATTATACCAGTATGATACTGGTTTGGTTATTATAGCCATTTTGAGATGACAATAGCAAGAAAATGCAAACATCTTAAGCATTAATCAACAAACGAATAGATTGAGAAATTGTGGTATATTCACATGATGGAATATTATGCAGCACCACTGAGTAACAATTTAGAAATATAACATGGGACAGGCTAGAAACCGTTTTACAGAGTTGACTAAGTATGTCTCATAAGGACAAATAAGACTATTATTGTAGATTATTATTGTAATACAGTAGAAGGATAACTAGTAGGATGTGACTAAAAGTTCATAGATGAAGGAATAGGGTTGAGGATGGGGAGGGAGGAAATCATGAGATCACAAAGTTTGATGTGCAGAAGGAGTGGGTGAAGAAAAGGATCCAGTGCAGACGTGAAAAGAGGGGTTATGGCATAGATCAATGGTGATTAGTTTTATAAAATGCAATGTATGAAAATGATCATATGAAACAATGTGAATGAAGGTATGCATGAAACACAATGTGTATGAATGAAATATAATATGCACAAATTTTGTATGCAAACCAATATATAATTAAAAAAATATACATTCTTTAAAAAAATCAGAGAGATTTCTCTACAGAAGCTCTGGTGGTCTTACGATAAGAACCTGTGTTGTACTCCCAAAGGCACAGGATTGAATCCTCCACCAGCTGCTCCACGAAAGAAAGATGGGCAGTCTACTCCCATGAAATTATCCGATTCTGAGAAATCTTCTGGAGGGTCAGCTATGGATTGACTTCAACATAACAGCACACAACAACAACACACACTCTAAAGACATTTACAAGGAAAATTATAAAGACTACTACAAGAAATAGTAAGAGAACTAACTAAATGAAACACTATTTCTTGTTCAAGAATAAGAAAATTTAACATAGTGAAAATGACAATCCTAACAAAAGCAATCTACATGTTAAACACAATCAAAATACAGATATTAATTTTTCAAAGAGATAGAAAAGAAAATTTGTAGATTTGTTTAGAAAGAAGATCTTAAATAAGTAAAAATTTTCTGAAAAATAATAAGTGGGAGGTATAGCATTCCCTGATTTAAAAACCTACTACACAGCTATAGAAATCAAAGCAGCATGCTAGTGATAGACACATATCGATAGAATATAATAGTTGTTGTTATGTGCCTTTGAGTAGCTTGCGGCTCATAGCGACCCTAGTACAACAGCCTTAAAGCCTGCTCTGTGCTGTGCCAATCCCACTGCCTCTGACACACACATCCCGATTACCCCAGTCACTGAATCAATCCACCTCATACAGGGTCTTCCCCTTCTGCGCCGTCCCTCAACACTCCCAAGCATGATGTCCCTCTCTAAGGACTGGTCCCTCCTTACAACATGTTCAAAGTATGTCAGACGGAGCCTCATAATCCTTGCCTCCAAGAAGCAGCCTGGTTTAACCCTCTCCCGGATAACTCTGTTTGTTTTCTTGGCACTCCATAGTACATTCAATACTCTTCTCCAGCACCACAGCTCAAAGGCATCAATTCTCTTTCTGGCCTCCTTAGA
>NW_006399784.1:1929817-1931495 GCF_000299155.1 Elephantulus edwardii | reverse complement strand
GGAGGGATGGCACAAGAGGGGAAGACCCTCTATGAGATGGATTGACTCAGGTATTGGGAATCAGGATAGGTGTGTTAGATGCAGTGTGATTGGCACAGGATAGAGCAGGGTTTGGGGCTGTTATACATAAGGTCGCTATGAATCGCAAACGACTCACAGCAGATAACAACAACAACAAGTCCATGGTACCACAATTCAAAGGCATTGATTCTTCTTTTTGATTCTTATCAATTGTCGAACTTTCAAAAAAATATGAAGTAACTGAAAATACAAACAAACAGAAACAACAACAGATTAACCCAAAACAAACAAATGTAGTTTCAATCATGTACTCTTAAGTTGACATCCTGGCTCTTTAGAACTTTGGAGAGGTCCATTACATCAAAGTCCCCAAAGCAGCGTGATTTTTGGTATCTTGAGTGCTTCTTTCATGGGTGTTGATCATGGATCTAAGTAAAATGAAATCATTGAAAATTTCAGTTGTTTCTCCACCAATCAGGATGCTGTCAAATAGTCCAGTGGTGAGGACTTTTGTCTCTTGATGTTGATACTATGTTGAAGAGAAGGTTGTAGCCCTTGATTTACTCTCAAGCCTTCTTCACTTTCTGCAAGCAAAATTGTGTCATCTGCATAATTCAGGTTGTTGATGAGTTAAAAAGCAGGACTATACCTTTTCAACCTGTATGTAGAGCAGATTATCTGAGAGGCTGGGCTCTATGAGGAGAAGCGTGGCATTAGGATTGGTGGATGATTCATCAACAATCTGCGTTATGCAGATTGCACAACCTTGCTTTCTGAAACTGAGGAGGACCTCATGCACTTACTGCAGAGGGTCAAGGACTGCAGCCTTCAATATGGACTGAGGCTCAATGTAAAGAAGACAAAAATTCTCACCACTGGACCAATCGGTAGCATCAGGATGGATGGCGAAGAGATTTAGATTGTTCACATCTTCAGTTTGCTCAGCTCCACGGTCAACACTCTTGGCACCAGTAGCCAGGAAATCAAAAAACGTATTGTGGTGGAAAAGTCTGCTGTTAGGGACCTTTCTAAAGTACTCAAGAGCAACGGTGTCTCTCTGGAGACTAAGGTGCACCTGATACAGGCCATGGTTTTTGCAATCACTTGCTATGCATCAGAGAGTTGGACAACCTATATAGTTCTCTTCTTAATAATTGACCAGGTAGCTGTTTCCCAAATTTCCTGGCACAAACTGGTGAGCATGTCCATGTTTGCATCTATTAAAATTTGTCATTTTGTATCCCATCAATTCCTTGAGCCTTATTTTTTGCCAAGGTCTTCAGGACAGTTTGAACTTCTTCCTTCATTATCATTGTCCCTTTACTACCAGGAGAAATGTTAGTAAATGTTATAGCAAAGAAAAATGTCACATTTATATTTTTGTGACTATGTGTTTCTGTTGAATAACTCAAAATGTCTTAAAACCCTCTTTGAGAAGAAATTAAAATATTTTAAGAAAGAGTCAAAACAGAAACAAAAAGAACACATGCGCACAACATGGAAAAATTTACATGAAAAATATAATAGGGTTTTGTTTAACAATAAAGTTATAAATTAACCTGATTTCATATTTGTTTGAGTCAAAGAGGTCCTTCTTTAGAGATAAAATAAAAACCTGCATATTTTGGACATAAAAATATTTTAAAATCAGTTTTGA
>NW_006399784.1:1928333-1929717 GCF_000299155.1 Elephantulus edwardii | reverse complement strand
AAGAGATCTATATTTGTTCCGATTCCAAAGAAGGGTGACCCAACAGAGTGTGGAAACTATAGAATAATCTCACTGATTTCACATGCAAGCAAGATTCTACTGAAGATTATCCAAAAAAGACTGGAACAGCACATCAGCAGAGAACTGCCAGAAGTCCAGGCTGGGTTTAGAAAGGGTCGTGGTACTGGGGATATTGTAGCTGATATTAGATGGATCTTAGATAAAAGCAGAGAGTACCAGAGGAATGTCTATTTGTGTTTCCTTGACTATGCAAAGGTGATTGACTGTGTGGACCATAACAAACTGTGGCTTGACTCTGAAAAGAATGGGAATCCCAGAACACTTGATCTTTCTAATGCAAAATCATACTTGGACCAAGAGGCAGTAGTCAGAACAGAGCAAGGAAACACTGCATGGCTCAAAATTGGGAAAGGCATAATCCAGGGATGTGTCCTATCTCCATACCTTTTCAACCTGTATGCAGAACAGATTATCCAAGAGGTTGGGCTCTATGAGGAGAAGAGTGGAAGAATGTAATAGAGAGTCCAGAAATTAATTCATCTACCTGCCTTAATTATTATTTGACAAGAAATTAAAACCTGCTAAATGGGAAAAATGACTACCTCTTAAAAAATAGTGCTTGCAAAACAGACATAGACCTGCAGAAAGATTGAATAGGATTCACATCTTACACTATAAATAAAAATCAACCCAAGATGACTTAGAGAAAGCTCCAAACCATAAAGATCATACAACATAAAATGAGATCAAACTTAGAAGTCCTAATCTGTGATACAAATAGGCTTGCATATATAGCCAGAAATATACAACCAGGAGAGGACAAAATTGATGAATGGGACCTTCTAAAAATTAAGTCGCTGTGTACATAAAACTTTTTCTTCAATAAGGTGGAAAGAAAACTTACAGACAGGGGAGAAAAAAATGATAAAGTTTCAGGTGAACAGCTTTATATCATAAATATTGCAGTTGGGTAAATACATAATTTAAAAGATTATTTTGAACCATTCAGTTGAGTAAAGGCTTTATTGAAATACAGAGTTTTACATACATTCAGCTAATTAAGCTGAATTTTATGTAATTTAAATTTTCTATGTGATTAAATTTACATGTGAATGTAATGTACTTTTTTGTAACAAAAATAACATTGGTTGAGACAAACGTGGGCAGTCTTTTGATTCAAGTATACTTTGGATACTTGAATATAGGAGTCCAGAGTAGGCTGCATTATGGAGTATACCTGAGGGGAGGGATTGTATAACAATGAAATAATTTTTCTTTTACTTTTCAAAGAGAAGAGCAAACTGGGGAAGCAGGGAGGTTGGGCAGGGAGAAAAGTGAAACAATGAAAGAATGGAAATCCAAA
>NW_006399784.1:1923872-1928173 GCF_000299155.1 Elephantulus edwardii | reverse complement strand
AATTTTAAATACTGGTTTAAAGTACTGTTAGCAATAAGCAAAATTGAACTTTTTAGACTTTTTTACAAATCTTTTATGTTTTTGTGATGTTATATGTCAATTATAAGTGACTCTTTGATTTTTTTAATTTAAATTGTTAGCATTTTCTGCTCCCCTAAATCATTCTTTAAATGCCATTTCTCAAATTTGTTCAAGACTATGGCTACTCTCCTCAGAATATTTTTTGATTTATGTTTTCAGTTTTTAAATGGTTATATAACTAAATGAAACATGAAATCTTATTTGAGATATGACAACAGATTGCACAATTCAGATTGGGACTATCTCTGCCTACCTATTCTTACTAACTATAAGTCTAACTCTGTATAATTTTTGGCATCTAAATCTCCTTACGGGCTCCCATTTGCTCTGCAGTCAGAAAGTCTTGAGATGCATTTAAATGTGTATACACTGGTCTCTCATAACTTTAAAATACAGATGTGCTTTTGAATGTAAATTCAGTACTGAATTTAACTGAAACTCTTTTTTTTTAATTTGGGGAACCAATACCTGTTCTCATCCTTTGACTTTCAATTGCTGATTCTGTTCTTAATTTATCTCAAATGATTTGCAACTACCCACCTACCTACCTTATAGATTACCTTTACAGAAAATTAGAAAATAAAACCAAATCCATTTTGGTGAAGTTAATTCCTATACATGGCAACTCCTTTTTGGTCATAGTTGGCCGGTACTGAATAGTTTTCAATGGACTTTGTTCTTATGTGACACTGGGTGTATTCAACTCACTAACCTTAGGTAATAACTCAGCACTTTAAGATTGTCAGTATCCATGTGTGACATCAGTAGCACATCAAATTTGTCACTCCTGTCAGTGTGAACTCTGACTCAAGGTGATCTTATTGTTGTTGTGTGCTGCCCAGTTTGAACTGATCTATAGCTGATCCAGTGGGTTTTGAGAGGCAGCTAGTCTCATGGAAGAAGATGGACACTTCTTCTTCTATGGCCAGCTTGTCAATTTGAATTACATATCTTTGGGATTGCAGTGAAGCTTCTTACCACTAGGCCACCAGAGCACCCTTTGTCTTACATATATGGATTTAAAAATACAATGATTGAAATCAAGCATGTCTTAGTCACCAAAAGTGACATATTTACCTTTTAAAACTTTAAAGATACTTGATTGATTTCACTATCTTCTTGGGATGATGCTAATGATATGAAAGGAGTGAATTGTACCTATTGGGTGGAACATGCAATTAGTAGTGTTGACTACTAATGAGAAGATAGGCTAGTTTTGCCATCTCCTGGCTTGAGGTGATAGGCCAGTCTTGCCATCTTCCTGCTTTAAATTGAGTAGATTTAGTGGTAAAAAAATGTGAATTTCAATATTAGAATGAAAAAAGTGGAGAATTCAGCCTACCCCCATTTGAAAAAGATGTTACTGTGTGGTTGAGACCGGAACTTAGTCAAGGGCAGCAGCAACACCATCGGCAGTAGAGAACCAGAGGTCAATGAGAGATTGAACTGACAAAAAGAGAAAATGCTATCTTGCAGAGGAAGTGCCAAGGCCTTCACCTAAATTTGCTAGAAGAGCTATGTGTGTGTGTGTGTGTGTGTGTGTGTATGATATAATTGGTAAGCAGGAGTGGCATCCACTTTCTAAATAACATGCCTCCAGAAACTCTATGAACTTTGATAAATGCCATTGTTTGTAGAGGGGCTTCAGGTCTTTTGACCATAGGGTCACTATGATTTGTGTTCAACCTAAAGGCAATCAACAACAACAAACGGAAAAAGTAACACTGACTCAGTATATGACTATGACATCATCTAAATTGAATGAAGGACAAAATATCAGAACAGAAGAGACAGACCAGAGAGCTAGTGAGCTTGAAGACACAAATTTCCCTGGGACCTCACTAGAAGAAAAATGACAGAGGAGATGGAAGGAAAAAGAAGAAAATATTAGACTCATGTGGGATGACATAAAAAAAGAACAATATGTGCATTATTTATCTACGAGAACTCAAAGAAAGCAGGGAAAGCCCTGAAAACCTAGAGGAAGAGGTACTAGAAGAAAACTTACCAGGTATGAACAACAGGAAATCCACATTCAAGAATATAAGTAAACAACAGATTAAAGTCCAAAAGAAAAACATCAAGACATATCATAAGAAAAAAGACATATCATAATCCAATTCTCCAAAGTCAAAGATAAGAATATTAAAAGCAGTGTTTGTGGAAACTAAGAGTCATGTATACAGGAGAAGCAATATGACTGGATTCTGATTTTTCAGCAGAAACCATGCAAGCAAGAAGACAATATATACATATACATATATCGTAAACAGAAGGTTGAAAGAAAACAATTGCTAGCTGAGTATCCTGTACCCAGCAAAGCTATTCATCAAATATGAAGGAGAAACCATGTTATTTGCAGAAAAAGAGGAGCAAAAGAAATTTGGAAAACAAGAGAACTCTACAGGAAATTCTAAGGGAAATCTTTCACAAAGAGAATTTTTCACCAAAGGAAAGTGAATGGACCATAGTGACCAGAAACAAGATAAAAGAAACACAACAAAATGGCAACAATAAAACTTGGCATGTCAATAATTATGCTTAATAGAAATGAACTAAATATAAAATTAGGATAATAAGAGTACTAGAGTGTCTTCTCAGGCCCCAATACCATAAAACTAGAAATTAACCACAAGAGGATGAAGTTTACAAAACCACCCACATGGAAGCTAAATAACACCTTGCTAGAACATGATTGACATCCACTTCCTGAACAATATGCCTCTGGAAACTCTTTGAGTTTTGATTAATGATGGTTGTGATAGAAAGGTTTCAGACCTTTTTCTTTATAGGGTCACCATGAGTTGTGTTTAACTCGATGACAATCAACAACAACAGCGCATGATTAAGTTACAGAAAAAATAAAAAAATAGTTCCTCAGACACAATATTCATTGCAGTGTTATTCATAATAGCAAGAGAATGGAAACAACCAAAATGTCCATCAACAAAATAATAGACTGAATGAGAAATTGTGGTACATTCATATGATGGAATACTACACAGCACTCAGGAGTAATGATTCTGGAAAATAGTATACAAAATGGGAGAGGTTAGAGACCATTACGTTGGGTGAACTCAGTCTCATAAGGACAAACACGACTTAAAAACCTTATAGAAGAATCATTTGTAAGATATATTAAAAAAAAAACTAAAAGGGGTAAAAAAGGTAGGTGGGGGCAGAGAGTTGGAAGGAAGGAAAATCTTGAAGTCACAGAATTATTTGGACCAAGTGAGGGGTTGAAGGAATTTGAAAAGATCCAGCATGTAATGGTAGATATGGATTAATGACAATTAATTTATAAAACACAATGTGTGAGAATGATACTATGAAACACAATGCGAATAGAGGAATGCACAAAACAAAATATATATAAATAGAACACAATGTTTACAAATTTTGCATGAAAATCAACATTAAACAGATATATTTTAAAAAAAGAAAGATAAAGGTCAGTTCACCTGAAAGCACATGTGAAAATCTGTCGTGATTGAAGAATATTATCCAGTTTCCATCTAGAATTATAGCTTCTTACTTCTGCAAGAAGACCTATAATTTTTAGTATGATTCAGTAAGTCTTGGCTATCGCAATTGATCAGCAGGCACAATAGCAGAGCAGCAACAAACCTAAAATAGATACTTGATTAAATTGGTAAAAGCAGGTGTAGAAAGAGTGGGGGTGTGTCTGACCTCATAGGAATCAGTTTTATGGTATGGATTTTGTGGATGAAGATTGTTTCTGTTTATGGGATTAGTAAAGGTCAAATGTGACTGTCACTATGCAAGCCACGTTGCTTTTACGTTTTTTCAATGCATTGTGCAATATTGTCTTTTGTAAGGTGACATCAAGTTGAGTACAATTCATAGGAACCCTATGACTAACAGATATTAACCTTGCCCTATCTTGCAGGAAGAAGGATTGGCCAGCCACTTCTGAAATAGCAGGCCTATGAAAACCCTATGTATGAGAGAACACATTCAGATAACAGAAATGGCAAAGGAGGTTGAGTTTTCAAGTATGGAAATACAAAGGAAGAGGAAGAGTTGTAAGCAGACACTGGTGATTGGGACATGGAATGTAAGAACCATGAATGTAGAAAAATGAGATATTGTTAAGGAAGAAATGGAACGCATAAATATTGACATACTAGGCATTGGTGAGATGAGATGGACTGGCATGGGCCATTTTGAGTCGGATGAACATATGATATATTACTCTG
>NW_006399784.1:1906051-1916887 GCF_000299155.1 Elephantulus edwardii | reverse complement strand
ATTAAGAGACATATTGCGATGGGAAAGTCTGCTGTTCTGGACCTCTCCAAAGTGCTGAAGAGCAATGGTGTCACTCTGGAGACTAATTTGCATCTGTTACAGGCCATGGTTTTTGCAATCAGTTGTTACGCTTCACAGAGTTGGACAATGACTAGGGAGGATAGAAGGAGAATTGATGTCTCTGAGCTGTGGTGCTGGAGAAGAGTATTGAATGTTCCATGGACTGTTCATCCTGGAGAGGGTTAAACAGGGCTGCTCCTTGGAGGCAAGGATTCTGAAGCTTCATCTGACATACTTTGGACATGTTGCAAGGAGGGTCCAGTCCTTGGAGAGGGACGTCATGCTTAGGAGGGTGGAGGGCCAGTGCAGGAGAGGAAGACCTTCTATGAGGTGGATTGATTCAGTGACTGGAGTAATGGTGGTGGGTGTGACAGAGAAAGTGAGATTGGCACAGGACAGAGCTGGGTTTAGGGCTGTTGTACATAGGGTCACTATGAGTCATAGGTGACTCGCTAGCACATAACAACAACAACAACAACCAGAAATTTAGTTTTTTCATTCAGTCTATTTCCACATCTGATTAACCACTCTCCCTCATGATTCTGAGGCTGTAAGTAGGAGGAGCCATATCTTTTCCCTTGGAGTCAGTAATAAATTCTAATTGCAAATCTTTTGGTTAGCAGGGCAATATACTGAACAGTCTTTATGTGTCACATGTCAGATGAAATGAAAAGGCTGCATGTCTTCAGTGGAAGGAACTGATCCGTGGCTCCGTAGGAGAAAAATGAGTTGCCTTCTCCTTTTACAATTTAAAGTTTCAGAACTTAAATTGAGGGGCTGCTATGAATCCTAGTTGACTTGTGAACAATCAGTAAGTGTGACTACTTTTTGTTGTACAATGTCAACAATTTTAGAAGATTTTTGACATTTCTACAAAGTGAATTTCAGGTTAAGAATGTCTGATTTACTAACAATTCTAACTTGCTCTATTATATAAATTTGCTTTCACATTGAAACAATTGAACACACATGCATTCACAAAAAATTATCAAAATCACCTTCACTCGCTTCATATGCTTGTTTTAAATAATGAAAGAGCCTTTGAATGAATTTTTACATTAATTAAGAAAACTAAAACCACTGTCATAAATATAGTCTAACTCATTGCAACCTCATAGGACAAAGTAAACTTGTACTATAGGGTTTCAGAGGCTGACATTTTGAAACAGTTGTCATGTTTCTTCTTGATCAGTTGGTGCCTTCAAACCACCAACTTATCAGTTAGAAGTTTAGCACTTTAACTACTGCACCTCCAAGGCTCTTGTTTCATTAACTCAAGCCAAAACCAAAGTCACTGACATCTAATCAATTCAATCTTCTTTGGATTTCTGAGGCTATAAATGGTAAGACGTTCAGCTTTTGTGTTAGCCACACAATTCTCTACTGACTAAGCCAACAGAGCTCTGTATGCAGCTGTCTCAATTTAGTAATTTCTAAAGACAAAGAATTCCTTCATCTCAAGGAATGCTGAGCAAGTTCGAACCTTTTGATTATCTGAAGCTAGCTCTTTGCACATTCCATTATAATACTTTACTCTGTCTTCATGAGCTGTCCTTTGAAATTTTCTATTCAGCTCTTTAATTTGTTGAGTTCTTCCTTTAGCTTTGGCTTCTTGGCACTCTAATACAATATTCAGAGTCTCATCTGACATCCATCTTGATCTTCTTCTGCCTTTGTAATGATCTTTTGCATTCTTCATGGAGTATATTCTTGATATCCTCCCAGAGCTCATTAGGTCTTCATTCATTGGTATTCAAGGCCTCAATCATGTTCTTGAGATGGTTTTGAAATTGAGGTGTGATAGACTTAAAGTCAAATTTTGATTCCTGTGGATTTGATTTAATTTTTCTTGGCTTCAGCTTGAACTGACATGTAAGTAGTTGGTTGTCTGTTCCACAATCAGCACCTGGCCTGCTTTTCACAGCTGATATTGAGCTTCTCTAGTAATTCTTCCCATACATGTAATCGATCTGATTCCTATGCATACCATCAGGTGAAATCCATGTGCATATCCTGCACGTGTGTTTCTTATAAAAGATATTTGCAACGAATAAATCATTGAATGTGCAGAATTCTATCATTCTATCTCCAGTTTCATTTCTGTCACCAAGCTCATATTTTCCATCTACTGATCTTGCTTTCCTGTTCCCAGCTTTTGCATTACAATCACCCATTATTACTGATGCATTTTGATTGTATGTTCAGAAGCATTAAAAGAAAATGGAAGTCACTGTACCAGAAGGAATTGGCTGACACAGAAGAATTTCATGAAACAATGCATAAGCAAGAGCCTGTGGTGATGGAGGAGGAAGTTTAAGCTGATCTAAAAGAATTGGCAAGGAACAATTCTCCAGGAGTTGATGGCATACCAAGTCATATTTCCATAAACAGACGCTGCCCTGGATGTGCTAAGTTGTGTCAAGAAATCTGGAGGACAATCACCTTGCCAATTCACTGGAAGAGATCTATATTTATTCTTATTTCAAAGAAAGGACACCTGACAAAGTGTGGAAATTATCAAACAGTATCATTAATATCATGTGCAAGCAAGATTCCGCTGAAAATTATCCAAAAATGACTGGAATACACGTCAACAGAGAATTGCCAGATACGTAGCCTGGGTTTAGAAGAAACCTTGTACTAGGGATACTTTAGTTAATGATGTATGGATCTTTGATGAAAGCAGTGAGTACCAGGGAATGTCTATCTATTTTTCATTGAGTATACAAAGGCTTTTTTTCTTACTATGTGGATCACAACAAACTGTAGTTGACTCTGAGATGAATGGGAATCCCAGAGTATTTGATAGTGCTTATGTGAAACCTATACTTGAACCAAGAGGCAGTTGTGAGAACAGAGCAAGGAAACACTACATTTTTATTTTTCAATCAGGAAGGGAGTTTGCCAAGGATGTATTCTGTCTCCATACTTATTCAATCTGTATGCAGAACAAGTCATCCAGGACACTGATCAATATGAGGAGGAATGTGCCACCAGGATTGGAGGAAGATTCATCAACAACCTGCGTTTTGTGGATGACACAACACTGCTTGCTGAAACTGAGGAAGACTTGCAGCCTTCAATACAGATTAAAGCTCAACATCAAGAAAACATTTGGCCCATCACCACTGGGCCAAATGGCAGCATCATTATGGATGGTGAAGAGATGAGAGTGTTACCAGTTTTAGTTTGCTTGGTTCCACAATCAACACTCTTGGTACCAGCAGCCAGGAAATCAAGAGAAGAATTGCATTGAAAAAGTTAGCTGTCAGGACCTCTCTAGAGTACTGAGGATCAACAACATCAGACTAGAGACTAAGGTGCACCAGATCCAGGCCATAGTCTTGGCAATTGTGTGCTATGTGTCAAAGAGCTGGACAGTGACTGAGGATGATAGAAAGAGATTTGATGTCTTTGAGATGTGGTGCTGTAGAAGAGTGTTTAATATACCACGGTCTGCTAGGAGAACAAACAGGATCTTCCTGGAGAGCGTGAATCCGGGTTGCCCCTTAGAGGCAAGGATTCTGAAGCTTAGTCTGACATACTTTAAACATGCTGAAAGGAGGGACAATCCTTAGCCAGGGATATAATTTTTGGGAAGGTGGAGGGACAGCACAGGAGAGAAAGATGCTTGATGAGATGGATCAGTTCAGTGATTGGGGTAATGGGAGTAGGTGTGTTGGAGACAGTGAGGTTGGCACAGGATAGAGCAGGTTTTTGTATATAGGGTCACTATGAGTGACAAGTTACTCCATGGCACATAACAACATCAACAACAACAAAGTCATAGAGAGAAATTCCTTACTTACTGGTCCTTGGTAAAGGACATCATACTCAGAATGGTGGAGGGACAGCACAGAAGAAGACAACTCCAATGAGCTAGATTTGATACAGTAAATGGGGCAATGGTGGAATTAGAATGACTGGCTCAGGACAGGGAAAGGTTCAGAACTGCTGTACATAGGGTCACCATGGGACACAGACAACTAGAAGGCACATAACAACAATTATAGATTATATTGGTTATTTGGGTGTTGCTTTCATTTGTTTGAATTTAAGCCTCTTGTTTAGAGTCAACAAGACCTCATGGAGGGCCTTTGTATAAAAAAAAAAGTTGGTTGTTATTATATTTTGAAAGAACATTGTTCTAAGTGGTATGGCACTCTTCTGTCAATATGCTCTACTGAGGTAATACGGGGTTGCTGGGATGTTGAAACTTGAGTCACTGAGGTTTCAAATGGCATAACGGTTGCCCATGGTGACCGTGGTTTTTGGAGCTCACAGTTTAAGACAGGTTTGGAAGTAGGAGTGGCATCTACTTCCTATGCAACCTGTCTCTGGAAACTCTATAAATTTTGATAAATGATGACAGTTATAGTGAAAATTCAGGTTTTTTGTTCATGGGGTAACTATGAGGTGTGCTTGACTCAATGTCAATCAACAATAACAATTTTTAATACAAATAAATTTGTATTAGTGTTAATTGCTTGATTATGCATTCTCTTTTCACACTTTTCTTTTTACAGCTGGTTTTAGTTATATTTGTATTTTTTCTAAGGTTTTACCACCAGTCTTTACACCTCAAAAAATGTGGACTTTTCTTTATATTAATCTGGCTTTTAATACCTCAAAGTCACTTTACAGCATTCAGATATGGTTTTGATCTTTGCAATTTTAAAAGTGAAGGGAAACAAGTCACAGCAGCAGCAACAACAACAACAATGTTAATCTGTGTTTTTGACAAATGTCCATCATTATTTGATTCTTAAGAATACCTTATTAAATGATCCTTATTCTTTCTAAGGCAATTTGTGGTGTTTATTTTATATATAGAAGGAAAAACAGCTAAGTTAAAATAACCTAGTAAATTTATGCAAGGATCCAGGAAGTGCTCACTCTCACTGGACATTAGACTGTGATAGTCTCTACAATGTAGAGAAAAAAGGCGGGGGGAAGCTAAAAATGAATTGATGGCTACTGAAACATGCTCTATTTAATAGAGCACTCCTTTTCTATGGAATGATTTCTTTTTCAGATCTCTAGCTTCCTCTTCTGGGGCAGCTCATTCTCTGATCTGCACTTAAATATGTGCTGACCTTGAGGTCTCCTAGGTAGAGCTATCTCCATTCGATGTTAGTTTTCTTCTGGTGTGATGTGGCTTTTATCACATTTTCAGAAAAAGGCCAATTTTTCATCTTCTTTTTCTCTGTGGAATGTGTCAGATCCTAGAAATATTTCCCTGAAGCAGTGTTACTGAGACCTCTGGTGCTGCCATCTCATCCTGAATGACCACAGAAAGAAAATGTTTCTTTTTTGTCTACAAGAGTTGAATTAAGTTATTTTAAAAGCAACACATAAAGTTGTTGAAAAATATGTCAACTGAGGCAAGTGTAAGAGGGTGCATGCCACAAATACTTACAGTCAGGGAAACAGCTTATGGTCTTTCTCCTTCGAAAGACAGAACAAAATAGCATCTTTAGGATGTTTAACCAAAAGAGGTTATCTGCTTAGGATGAACAGCAAAGTTACCATAGCCTAAAGGTACCCATGATGTCTCAAATATTTGACAACCGTATCACTTCTAGTTATATCTCTTTCTAGGAATACTTTCAAAATACCCATTGTGATATATAAAATAAAATAGTTTTTTTTCTTTTAGCTCTATCAAAGTGATATATTCATTAATGGTAGAACTGGTAAAAAAATATAAATGATAAAACAAACAAAACCAAACTTCTTTTTTTTTCATTTTTCAAATCTAGTCTTCAATCCCACTCAAAAAAACCCCTTTTCTTGATGATTCTCTTTCTACTTTTTCCATTCAGTCAGTAATAACCTTTATTCAGTCTCTCTTTAAACTGTTCCTCTTTTAGGTCCACTGTCATTTTTTTTACAGATTATTAATGAAACAAAAAAGGAGAAGAAAGAAGGTATAATATATGAAGAGGATACTATTAGTTAAATTACAGAAAAGTACTATGTAATCTGATATATAACATATTTACAAAGTGATAAATTGACTGAGCGAGCAAGATATACAAAGCTGACAACACAGAAAGCTAGATTGTCAGCAGATAAAAAATAGAATAGTTGGGGAGCTCTGGTGGCCTAGCGGCAAGAAGCTGCACTGCAATCCCAGAGGAACACGGTTCAAATCCACCACATGCTCTGTTGGAGAAAGAAGGACAATTTCCTCTTGTACCAGTCAGACCTGATTTGATGGTACATGCACAAAATAATAATTTAAAAATATTTTTTTTAAAAAAGGAAAAAAGAATAGCTGTGTGCAATTTTTATTTTCTAGTTTGTCAGAAAAATACCATATTTAGTTGAAATCATCCTTTTAAAATGAAATTAAAGTTCATTAAGGAAGACACAAGAACATTGATGCCCTTGAGTTGTGATGCTGGAGAATAATATTTAATATCCAATGTACAGCCAATAGATAAATATAACATGGAAAAAATGAAATCACAGTGCTTGTAGGAGGCAACTATGGTGAAACTGTGTCTATTATACGTTTGGCTTATTGCTAGGAGAGGCTCTTCCTTGGAAAGGATCATCATACTTGGAAAGGTAGACGGTCAGTAACAGAGATAAAGACCTTTAATAACATCAATTGATACAATGACTACAGTGATTGGCTTAAGTGGGTCAGGGATGATGATGATGGCACTATATTAAGTCAAGGTTCAGGTCAGTTGTTTATACGGTCACTGAATTGTACTTGATTCAATGGTACCTAATAACAACAGCAATATACAAAGGTACAGAGAGGATGCACAGTTTTTCTGAAAGTGCTCTTTTCAGTCAAAATTTATCATTCAGAAATGCTTTTTCATTAGTTTCGGAAGAAAATTGGAGAAAAGCAAGCCTACCTTTATCCTATAGGTAACACTGTCATGCTATCCTGCAACAGAAGTCAAAAGTCTTGGAAAAAAATCATTTTGGCATAAATTTTCTAGCAAACCTGGATGAATCTGCTTTCTAAATATATTCCACACAGGTTATCTATGCTTTTTATCTTCTGGTAGTTGCTTTAATTATTTATTTATTAGCAATTGCAATACTTTTGAAGGTGCTCAAGATGGCTAACAGTTTCAATTTTTCAAGACAAAGGCTAAAAAAATGTAGCAAAACTGTTATATACAAAATTATGTATAATTAAAGAAATTGAACAGTGCCTCTAATAGCCTAAAAAAGAGGCCAGTTGCATGCTTCTAGTTAGTGTTCCTCTCCCAGCAGAGTGCTAAGGATAACACGCCGTTTTCCCGGAGACGATGTATGGAGCATTTCCAATCAGGAAAGCTTATCTAAGACTCTACTCATAGCATTGCTACAGTTATTCACACAAACATCAAGGACCTCGATGATTCCCCCTTTTTATAAAAATTTTTATTTTATTATTTTTGTGTGAGTGTACCATCAAATCAGATCTGACTGGTACAGGAGGAGATTGTCCCTCCTTCCCCGGCAGAGCATCTGGCGGCTTCGAACCAGATGATTTCCCTTTTACTCAAGCTACAGTCTTTCTAGAGAACAAGCAGATAAAGCACTATATATGGCCTCCCTCATACATTGCATTGCATTGTTTATAGACCCACCTGCATGGTCCTCGGATTAAAGTATATAAAGACCTCCTTATGAAGAAATTAAAAAAGTTTAAAAGTTGTCTCTCAGAGGCCTGTAAAAGGTCAGTCTAATTTTCAACTGTTCTGTGGTTTAGTACTCTAAATCTGGAGTATTAACATTTATTGCATAAATGTTACTAAAGAAAGTTCAGAATTGTGAATATTTTTATGTAACTAAAAATAAAACTGAACCTTGTCAGTAAAATAATCAAATAAAACCAAAGAATCCTAAACACACTCTGTGACTCATTCATGTACAATATATATATATATATAATAACAGTATAATCTCAGTACACTCAAAAAATGGCACAACCTTGATTGCAGAAAGTGATGAGGACTTGATACACTAGAAGCAGAACATAAAATACTACAGTCTTTAATATAGATTACATGCCAACTGCAAGAAAACAAAAATCCTTATCAGTGTAACAATAGGGAATATTATGACAGATGGAAAAAAAATGTCAAGTTGTTAACAACTTCATTTTACTTGAGTCATAATCATTGACACAAGATAAATCAGTCAGGAAAGAAAATATGTGGTATACTAGGAAATTTTTATGTCAAGAACTTCTCTTCAAAGTGTTGAAGGACAATTAGGACAGTTTAACAACTAATATTTATCTGATCCAAGTCATGATTCTTTCAGATCTTTCTTATAAATTTGAAACTTGGACAAAGTCTAAGAATGTCATGAAGTAAAAATGATTCTTTCAAATTGTGGTGTTTGAGAAGAGTTCTACCTATCTGTGGACTGCCAATAGAGAAAACAAATTGGAGAAAGTGCAAGCACAGTTCTCATTAGAGACATGATTGTTGAAACTTCATCTCACATAATTTGGGCATGTTGTCAATAGCTATCAGACCTTGTGAACGAAGATTCAATTGGAAAAAACTGGAAAGTCAGACAAAGAAAGAAAGATCATCAGTAGGACTCACTGACAGTGATTCTAATAAAAGGCTTAAGCTGATAGAGTTTTTGAGGATGGTGCAGGATAGGGAAAGGTCAGATCTGTTTTTTATATGGAAAATATGAGTTATAATTGACCACATCTAACAACCGAACAATACCCATTGAAAGGAACACTAGTGGTAAAGTTTGGGACTACTGATCTCGGTCAGAGAATTGAGTCTTCAGTGGTTAGAATTCACCAGCTACTTTGTGGGAGAAAGATGAGTAAGTCTGTCTCTATGAAGATTTTTAGCCTTCGAAACCCTACGAGGCAGTTCTATTCCATCTCATAATGCTATGAGTTGGAAATAACTTGCTGAAATTGGAAGTTTTTGTTTGTTTGGTGGTTGTTGTTGGGTGGCATCAAGTTGAGTACGACTCATAGTGGCCCTATTAATAAAAATCTGAGCCTTTCCTATCCTGCGCCATCTTCACAACTTCTGACACACTTAAGCCCATTGTTGCAGTCACCATGTCAATCCACTTGTTGAGAGTTTTCCTCTCTTTCACTCTACCTCTACCCTTTCAAGCATGATGTGCTTCTGTGAAGAACAATCTCTCCTAGCAACATGCCCAAAGTATGTAAGATAAAGCTTTATCATATTTGCCCCCAAAGAACTCTAGCTGCTGGACCTCCTCCAGGACACATATGTTTATCGGTTTGGTATATTTCTTTATTTATAAAACACTCATATTTACATTCTGTCAAGATTTTGGGAACAGTATCTTATATTTCGTTTTACTCCTTCCTAGAGATATCAGAAGATTTTCCTAGTTTCTATAGAATCTGCTATGTATTTGTCCCAATATTCCTTGATAATTCCTACACTCAACTTAAATCTTATTTCTTGATAATTTTTCCCAATTGACAATCTTCCTTGACTTAGTTAGAACCTCTCTGTGATTTTAAAGCTCCCTGGATATATACTAATATGGACTCTATCATGCTATATTTTGGACTTCATTCACATCCTACATTCACACTTATACATTCACAAATGTATGAAATATTGAAGGAAGGATGATGTTTTGTCTACTGGTGCGAGTCCAATATTATATCTGTACATAATATATTAAAATGGCAAACAAACACATGAAGAAATATTTCAAATTGCTAGCTTTCAGAGATATGTAAGTCAAAACAACTATGAGAGATCATCTCACCCTAGCAATAATAGCAATTTTCAACAGGGAAGCAAACAACAAATGTTGGTGGGTTTGTGAAGAAATTGGAGCTAATATTCACTGATGGTTAGAATGTAAACTAATACAACCAGAAGGTGCCCTGGAGCTTTTTTCCAAAACCTGGAAATAGAAATGCCATTTGAACCATCAATTCTATTACTGATAATATACCCTAGAGAAACCAGAGCATTCACTCAAACAGACATAAGTACAGTCATTCATATTACTATGTAACTGACAATAGAAACGAATAACCCAAGTGTTTATCAACAAATGAATGGATAGATAAACTGTGGTTTATGTATCTATGATACATTCACATAATGGAGTATTATGCAGCATAGAAAAACTCATAAAACACCACATAACATGTGTAAGCTTGGAGGACATATGCTGAGTGAAATATCTCAATCACAAAAGGACAAATACTGTGTAACACCACTGTTATAAAATAGGAACGACAAGGGCTTAGGGGAGAGAAGGAAAAGGGTGGAGAGATAATGAATTCTCTATTCTGACAGATGAGGGGGAGAATAGCCCAAATAACTACATTATTTGGTTATATTGAGCAGCTTCTGAAATGAACATATGCCAGGGTGTTGATTAAAGCTCATGAAATATTTTGTACTGCTAAGTAATAAAGCATACGCACAACCCAATCCTCTGTCTATTTCTGACAGTTCCTTTACAATCTAAGCTAGTAGCAATCTCCTTTCCTTAGATCTTTTGTATAGAAGTCAGTAATCAGTCTCTTGTATACTCCCTTTTCTTCCTTAAACTACATGCAGCAAATATACAGGGATATCTTGTTTTACTGTGCTTCACTTTATTGGTATTCACAGATAATGTGTTTTTATAGTATGGAGGTTTGTGGGAACCAGACTTTGATTATGTCTACCTGTAGTGTTTCTCAGGAACAGGTTTGAGGCCTTGAACACTAATGAGCGAAGACCAGATGAGTTGTGGGAGGATGTCAAAGGTATCATCCAGGAAGAGTGCAAACGG
>NW_006399784.1:1892752-1904231 GCF_000299155.1 Elephantulus edwardii | reverse complement strand
CGCAGGATAGAGCAGGGTTTAGGGCTGTTGTGCATAGGGTCACTATGAGTCGCAAACGACTCGACGGCACATAACAACAACAACACCTGTAGTGTTTATGTATAATCTTGATATCATATAGTGATAATTTTCACAACAATTTCAACATTTTCATAATGATATTGCACACTGCTGGTGCAGCCAGCAGTCAGGAAATAAAATGATAAATTGCATTAGGGAAGTCTGCTGTCAAAGTGCTAAAGAGTATAGAAACTATGGTGCACCTGATCTAGGTCATGAGCTCTGCAATTTCTTGCTATGCATCAGCAAGCTGGACAACTACTAAGGATGACAGGAGGATTAATACCTTCAAGTTGTGATGCTGGGAAAGAGTATTGAAGATTCCATGAACTGCCAAGAGAACAAACAGGTTTTTCCTAGAAAGTGTGAAACGAAATTGCTCCTTGGAGGCAAAGATCTGGAAGCTCCATCTGACATACTTTAGTTATGTTGCCAGGCGGAACTAATCCTTGGAGAAGGACATCGTTCTTGGAAGCGTAGAAGGACCGTACAAGAAAGGAAAACCCTGAAGGAGATTGACATAGTACCTGAGTTTATCATAGTATTAAATGTATTAGCGATAACAAGATTGGCTCAGGATAGAACAGAACTCAAAGCTATTTTGCATAGGGTCGCTATGAGTTTCAGGTGATTCAATAGTACACAACAGCAACATTGCACACATACTTCTCTTCATAGAGCCCAGCTTCCTGCATAATTTGTTATGCATATAGGTTGAAAAGGTATGGAGATAGGTCACATCCCTGGCGTAATTTTGAACAATGCAGGTTTCCTTGTTCTGTTCTGTTCTGATGACTGTCTCCTAATCCAAGTAGAGGTTCCACATTAGCATGATCAAGTGTTCTGGGATTTCCATTCTTCTCAAAGTCAGTCACAGTTTGTTGTGATCCACATATTCAAACACCTTTGCATAATCAACAAAACATAGATAGACATTCTTCTAGTGATCTCTGCTTTCAGCCACTATCCATCTAAGATTAGATACAATATCCCTAGTACCACAGCCCCTTAAACCCAACGTGTACTTCTGGCAGTTCTCTCTTGATGCGGTGTTTCAGTGATTTTTGGGTAATCTTCAGCAGAATCTTTCTTGCCTGTGATATCAATGATATTGTTCATTAATTTCCACTCTCTGTCAGATCTCCATTCTTTGGAATGGGAACAAACATAGATTTCTCCCAGTAAATTGGCCGAGCGGTTGTCCTCCAGATTTCTTAACACAATTTGGTGAGCACCTCTAGGGTAACATCTGTTAGTTGAAATATGTCAATTGGTATTCCTGAAGTCTTATTTTTTGCTATTTCCTTCAAAGAAGCTTGAACTTCTTCCTTTATCGCCCTAGGCACCTGCTCATATGTTGTTTCATAAAATTCTTCTGTGCCTGCTAATTCCTTTTGGTAGAATGACTCTCTATACTCTTACTATCATCATTTAATACTTCCTGGATCATTTAATATTCTGCCCAAAGCATCCTTAAGTATAGAAACTCGAGGTTTAAATATGTTCTTCAGATCCTTGAGCTTAAGAAATGCTGAGTAAGTTAGGGACCTTTGATTTGCTGACACCAGTTTTTTGCACATTTCATTGCAGTATTTTACTTTATTTTCTTGCCCTGCTTTTTGAAATCTTCTGGTCAGCTCTTGAATATCTTCAATTATTCCCTCTACTTTGGCTTCTTGGCACTCTACTGCAATATTCAGAGTCTTTTCTGACATCCATTTTTTACTTTTTCTTCCTTCTATCTTTGTAATGACCTTTCACACTCTTCTTGGATGATACTCTTAATATCTTCTCACAACTCATCTGGACTTTGCTCATTGGTATTCAAGGCCTCAAACCTGTTCCTGAGTTGGTTTTGAAATTCAGGTGGGTAGAGTCAGGTCATATTTTGGTTCCTATTGATTTGATTTGATTTAATTTTCCTTAGCTTCAGCTTGAAGTTTCATATGAGTAGTTGGTGGTCTGTTCCACAATCAGCTCCTGGCCTAATCTTCACAACTGATAAAAGCTTCTCCAGTGGTTCTTTACGCAGATATAATCAATCTGATGCCTGTGCATACCATCAGGTTAAATCGTTGTGTATAACATACATTTATGTTTCTTATAAAACACATTTGCAGTGACTAAGCCATTGATTATGCAAAATTCAATCATTCTATCTCCAGCTTCATTTCTGTCACTGAATCCATCTTTTCCAACTACTTATCCTTCTCTGTTCCCAACTTCTGCATTCCAGGTACTCATTATTATTAACACATCTTGATGGCATGTTCAATTGATCTCTGAATGTAAATGTTGGTAGAAATGCTCTATTTGCTCTTCTTTGGCTCTGGTTGTTGATGCATAGATCTGAATGATAGTGATATTCACTGGATTTTCTTGTATGCATACTGATATTATCCTGTTCCTCACAATATTCTTTTTCAAGATATATCTAGAAATTACTTTTAACTATGAAAGAAACCCCATTTTTCTTCACCTTTTCATCTCCAAAGTAATATATCATATGATTGTTCAGCTCAAAATGCCCCATGCCAGTCCATCTCATCTCAGCTGTACCTAGTACGTCAATATTTATGCACTCCATTTCTTCCTTAACAATATCTAATTGTGGTTCTTATATTCCATGTTCCAATCACCAGTGACTGCTTACAACTCTTCCTCTTCCTTTGTATTTCCATACTTTAAAACTCTGCCTCAGTTGCTCTGTTTGTGGGTTTTCAGCTGCCTGCTATTTCAGAAGTGGATGGCCAATCCTTCTTCCTAGTCTGTCTTAGCCTGAATGCTCAGATTTTGAGAAGTATCTGACAGACAAGCATTTTATGGAAAAAAGCAGATGAAAGATATTTCCTCAATTGTGAAATTAACCAGTAGTTTCAGTGTTTGCCTCCGCCCTTTACAAAAAGTGTCTTGACCCAACCATTTTCCTGCTCCACCATCCACCAGCATCCCCTTTCACTCCCACCCACTCCCTTGAACATCTATCTCCCATTGTTCACCCCTTGATCTGATAGCTTATATCTCAAGCTTTATTGGCTTCTATGATCCCAAACATTTCAGCTGCTGAAAATTTCTTATGCTGTGACCAGTGTCTCCTGAGTTTAGTGGTAATGTTTCCCAAGTGAGGGTGATGCATCCTGTAGATGTGGTGTATAGGTTGTTTTCCCAACAATTTCCTGTTCCACCTTGATCTGTCAGACTCTGGGTCATGTTAACCTATGGGCTGGGTTTTGCTGAAGTCCTCTTCTGCTTGTCCCTCTCATGATATTTCTATATATCCACTAAAATAATTAGAAAGAAACAAATTACTTTTGAATGGATGCAACTCTATCTCTTACAGTCAATTGACCAGCTGTCTTCTAAATTTCTTGGTGTATACAAGACATTTCTAGTTTTGTGTTTGATTATTAAAGCAACGAAAGTAGTAATGCTTTCAGTACAGCTTTTACTTCTTTCTTCATAATCTTAGTTGCTAACAGAGAGCTTTGGTGACAACCTGAATGCACACTGTTTGTAGCCACCATTTCCACAGAAGGGGGGGAAATGGACAGTCTTCTCATGTGCAATTTACTGACTCTGAAAACTTGCTGGAGTTTTATCTATAGGTCAGTTGAGAATAACGGTGCTCAACAACAACAAAAACAATCACAAACCACCTTTTGAAACAGCTGAATGTCATGTGTGTGTGGTCTGACTGTATTTTACCTTCTCTTGTTGAAGTTACTGTTTAATATTTTTCCAATGAATGCTTCAATATTGCATTATCAGATGAATATGTGAAGGAATGTTTAGTGAGTGTTTCTTATTTATATTCTAACTCAGGCTACTTGTGTTTATCTTGTATTCATGAGTCATTCTTTTGAATCTGTTCAGCTCTTTGACTTTATAAGCCCATACTCTCACTAACTACACTAAATTCAAGAGAAAAATTGTAGTCTAATTTGAACCTTTTTTATGTTTTAAAAGTTTCCAGGAAGAAAAGTGCAACAATGAATGAATGGAAATCCAAAGTCTCTGTAAACTTTCATGAAAATCAATTTCAAATAAAATTTAAAAAAATTTAAAAATGTTCCCTACTTTTCTAACACCCTTTTAGTTTTATCATGTTTTATGTTTTGGATGTTTTTCCACAACTTATCTGGGTTTTGGTTATTTAATATTCAATGTCTCAAATTTTTGGCTTCTGTGGACTTTTAATATTTTTTCAACTTCAACTTTCATGTGAGGAGTGTAATGGGTTATTCAACGATTGGTCCTTAGCTTTTTTGTGATATTGAATTTCTCTATTGTTTCTTTCAATATTCTTATTACATTTCCATTTTTGTCTATGCTATTTGGCAAACACCATGTGTGTAGTCATGTGTAGACATTTTGTGCATATTCATTTATGTTATGGAAAAGAAGTACTTTAAATATTAAATTATTTGTTTTGCAAACTATATAGTGTGTTAATTGGCTCTGATTCTATCAGCAAGATCATTGTTCCCTCATTACTGGTCTAACTTTGTTTTAAATGTTTTTAAATGTTTCTTTGTTTTAAATGTTCACAATCTCATGACCAATAATTATCAATGGATCTCAATTACATGTTTGGTTAATTTTAGAATGCATCGTTTTAAACACCAGCAGCGTAGCTGGTGGCCTAGTGGCAAGAAACTGCTCTATAATATTCAGGGCATGTGGATCGAGGCCACTAGCTGCTTCACGAAAGAAGGATGGCCAGTCTTCTCCCATGAGATTAACTGCCTTTGAAAATCCACCAGAATGTTAACTATGAGTCGGTTCTGACTCAACAGTACACAACACCCGCTTACAGCATCACAGCAATATAAACTATTACAGTAGTTACATAGACTATTACATTATGGCACCTAATGGATGAGTGGAGGAAAACCTTCATTTCATGTATCATAAAGCTAACTACAAAATATATTTGTATTTTATATACACTGGAATAGCAATTGCTAATGAAATTAATAATATGTTATTTGTTAAAGTTTAGAAATTATTTAAAGCAGCATTATTAGACAAAGTGAGATTTTATTTGATCTGTATTCTAACAACAACAACAACGTCATAATACTAACCTTCTGATTTTCCCATAATCTGCTATTTTTCTGCATCCAGTGAGTGAACATATGCTAGCAACTTTATTGAATGGTATGGGACTTGTCCACAGAGCCAACACTTCGAGTACTGCTGAAAAATGTTTTTAAAAAGGCATTTATTTTCCAACTTTATATATTGCAATATTGTATTAACTGTATTAGGATTCCTTTAAAGCATGAAGTCTTTATAACACATGCCTCAACATAACACATATATTTCCACATACGCTTTTCTTACCTTAAACCTCTCAATGAGCACTGGTAGTAACTCTACCAGGCCCTTTTACTGCCAGTGTGAACAATGCTGTACAAATCAATTGATATGAATATATTAGCTATGACTACAACACTATACTGGTATAAATTTATTATTCACATTAACTAACTAAATATAGAGACCTAGAAAGTGTAAAATTTTTAAAAAATGTGAATTTGATTGATTTTTTTTAGGTATTGGCAAGAACTTTAGATATATACATATACATATATGTATATATGATCTCATTGTCATTGAATAAGAACAGATCCTCCAGTGGATTTTCAGAGGTTATAAAGCACAGCGTCAGAGATTACCGTGGGAACACTGGTGGATTTGTACCTCCAGAGAAGCACCACTTTTGGTTTAGCTGTACAATTGTATAGGCACTAAAACATCAGAGCATCTCTCTCTCTCTCTCTCTCAATCTTCTATCTATCTATCTATCCTTGTTGTTATGTGCCCTCAAGTCGCCAGCGACTCATAGAGACTCTATGTACAAGAGTCCTAAATTCTGCTCTAACCTGTGCCAATCTCACTGTCTCTGACATGCCTACCTCCAATACCCCAGTCATTGAATCAATTCACCTCATAGAGTCTTCCTCTCCTTTGCTGTCCCTCTATTCTCCCAAACACGATGTCCTTCTCTAAGGACAGGTCTCTTCTTGCAACATGTCCAATTATGTCAGATAAGGCTTCAGAATCCTTGCTCCCAAGGAGCAGTGCAGTTTAACCCTCTCCAGGATGTCATTTTCTTAGCAGTCCATGGTGGAGATACATATAGACATAGAGATAGAGATAGAGAGATATATATCACTTTAAAGAGCTGCTGCATTTGTTTAATAGTAGGAATAAAAATTTTTATAAAAGCATGTTTACCCATTTGGAACAACACCTTTTTACTTTCTGTCAGGATAACTTCTGTTTGGTTGATTTATTAATACATTTTGATCTTTTCTGATGTAGTTTAACATCTGTTCAATTATCATATTCTTAACACACATTTCATCAGCATGTTTTCTGCTTCATCTTCCCTTTGTTCTCTTGGACAAATTGACTGATGCTTATTTCATTTGGGATGTGCAATATTAAAGGTTAAGTGGAGATTATGCAAGTGAAATAAGCAATCAGGATGAAATTGGAGAAGTTCACATGAAATAGTGGGGAAAGTGTGTTCAAGAGTGATAGAAACAAAGAATTGTAGGTTAGTAAAATAAAGATTACATTTTAAAATATAGATTACCAGGCAATTACTTGGCTGATTTCTCCTACCACCCCAAGTGGAAATGTAATTCCTGTATATGTCTATTTAATATTGTATTATTATTAGCTTAGTTGCTTGATTAAAATTTATTTAAAACAAACACAAAACAACAAAACAACTAAAGCCAGTATGTCTGTGAAAGGAATACTTCCAGTTTCTTTTAAGTGATTTCTAATTGCTTATTAATAGCATAATCATCTAACAAGTTCAACTTTTCTTTCTCATCTTTTTTCATTGATATATTTGTCAATATTGCCATTATGTTTATTTTTATACTTTTTTCCTGCCCTTAGCTCTATTTTGTCTTTGGATTTTTATAGTCTTTAATATATACTCAAATCATAAAAATCTATAGGTTTTAGGTTGAATTTAATTTTCAATGTTATTGCCTCTTCTGTCCCTCTCATAAGAAACAAAACTATCAAGCTAAGCATTAATAAAATAAGCACCATTCTTTGCTAATGTCAGTGATATCCTCTTAAAATCATTCCGTTCACTTGATCAATGCTGCTGAATTAGTCTGATTCGTAGTAGAGCTTCTATGGGGTTCTGGAGGCTGTGAATCTCACAGACGAGATTAACCGTCTTTTTTTCCCCACTGAGTTTTTGGTGGATTCAAACTGCCAGAGAATTTTGGCATTTCATTTAGCAGCACAGTTCTCTACAGAATCTTATGGTATAATTGGTAAAAAAAATTCATAAAATACATGTACATATACTCCTCTAAACACATACATAATATTCATATAGCAGTTAACCATTTAATTCAAGATATAGTCTATGGGTCACTTTATCATCTAGCACTTGTTTATTATAGCATCTGTGCTTTTTAAATTTAGTTTTAATTCACATTAGATATTAGTCAAATACTCAATTATGTTTCATTTATTTAGATAGGTTTTTTTGGTGGACATAATTTGAGGCTCAATGTCAAGAAGACAAAGATTCTCACCATTGAGCCAATTGGCAACATCAGGATGGATGGTGAAGAGATTGAGATTGTTTACAGCTTTAGTTTGCTCAGCTCCACAATCAACACTCTTGGTACCAGTAACCAGAAAATTAAAAGGCATATTGGGATAGGAAAATCTGCTATTAGGGACCTGTCCAAACTACTGAAGAGAAATAGTGTCTCTCTGGAGACTAGGGTGAGTCTGATACAGGCCATGGTCTTTGCTATCACTTGTTATGCATCAGAGAGTTGGATAATGACGAAGGAGGATAGAAGGAGAATTGATGCCTTTGAGCTATGGTGCTGGAGAAGAGTATTGAGGATACCATGGACTGCTAGAAAAACAAACAGATTCATCCTGGAAAGGGTTAAACCAGGCTGCTCCTTAGAGGCAAGGATTCTGGGGCTCCGTCTAATATACTTTGGACATGTTGTAAAGAGGGACTGGTCCTTGGAGAGGGACATCATGCTTGTAGGGGGGAGGGACAGTGCAGGAGGGGAAGGCCCTCTATGAGGTGGATTGATTCAGTGACTGGGGTAATCAGGATGGGTGTGTCAGAGACAGTGCGATTGGCACAGGACAGAGCAGAGTTTAGGGCTGTTGTACATAGGGTCGCTATGAGTCGCAAGCGACTCAATGGCACATAACAACAACAACAATAACTCAGAGAGCAAATTTGGAATTCTTTTGTAGTTATCTGTTCAAAGCCAGCTTTATTTTCTTGAATGTATGTCATATAATGGGCATTTTGTTTCAGTTATTAACATGTTTTAAAATTGCTTAATGCATTACATAGTAGAAATTTCTCATCTATAGAGACTAATCGAGAAAGCAGATAATGACAGGGAGATAACAATCTTCAATAGTAGCAATGAAAATTAATATTAGAGGCTTATTTTTCCAAATATTACAATTGTTGTTGTTGTTATGTGCCATCGAGTTGTTTGTGACTCATAGCGACCCTATATACAACCGCCCTAAACCCTACTCTATCCTGTGCCAATCGCATTGCCTCTGACACACCCATCCCGATTACCCCAGTCACTGAATCAATCCACCTCATAGAGAGTCTTCCCCTCCTGCGCTGTCCCTCTACTCTACCCAGCATGATGAACCTCTCTAAAGACCTGTCTCTCTTTACAACATGTCCAAAGTATGTCAGACGAAGCCCCAGGATCCTTGCCTCTAAGGAGCAGCCTGGTTTAACCCTCTTTAGGCGGAATCTGTTTGTTTTCTTGGCAGTCCATGATACATTCAATACTATTCTCCAGCACCACAACTCAAAGGCATGAATTCTCCTTCTGTCCTCCCTAGTCATTGTCCAACTCTCTGATGCATAACAAGTGATTGCAAAAACCATGGCCTGTATCAAACGCACATTAGTCTCCAGAGAGACACCGCTGATTACAATAGGAAAAATTAATTTTCAAACTACATTTACTCTGAATCTTGAGAGGGTTTCTTTCTACCTTCATAGAGCTACCATTTATTTTTCTTTTCTTTATTGAAGACTATCACTGAATTGAGAACATAAATTTAAGCTAAGGGGAGCAAAAGATTCAATTACAGGAATGATTAAGCATAGTAATGCTTGCTGATTTCTTCTATTACCTTGACACACTTAAAGCTGAACATTTAGTGATCAGCATATAGAAAGAATCTCTCTTTTATTTATGGATTAAAAATATATTTACCTTCATATTATTTTTACCTTTAAATTTTTGCTAAGATTTTAATGGGCATTGTGACACATCAAGTTGAATAAGGCACTGCATGGAGAACATTTCCATACAAAATATCACTCCCCTAAATTCCTCAGGTTATAATTAGGACAGAGTGAAGGGAGGCTACGGTGAATTAAGCTATCCCATTTTGACTATAGTGATTATGTTTCATAGTGGTTATATGGGCCTCGTGTGGATTGTATGAATTAATATTCCTCTAAAAGGAACAGCTTTGTCTTTTTCAAAAAGTAAATTAGGGTTTTGTGTTTGGGGTTCTGTTGTTGTTTTGTTCTTATTGTATGCTGTCTTCTCACAACGTAATGTGTGATAATTATTTTTCGCCATGGTTATGTATACTCAGTCAAATATCACAAATAGTATTAAATGTAAGTATCAGTGGCAGAATGCAGAGACTACAGATTTAGTCTCCTCTCATTCTCAAAATAATCTGAGTTTGAAAATTTCACTATGAGTATGTAACTATTTTGGGGTCTTTTTTTAATCTATTGATATAATTATCGACTGCACTAATATTGCTTTATTAAGTATCAGTCTTATGTGTGTATACATATGCATGCACATATTGCAATTGGAATCACAGCGTATTTATGTTGAAATATTTCAACTCTGGTGACTGATTTGTTTGTATTTATTGTATTCTTCCTTTTTGCTTTGTTTTCCAGAATAGATTCTTTTCTACCCTAAAGAAAACTGTTTTAATTTGCCTCTCTTCTTTTGATCAAGAAGTAAATTCCTTAATTAACTATGTAATTAACAATTTTCAAATATGCTCTTGTTTATATTAAATAACTTGAAATGATTAGCACTGAGATGCTTTTGAGCATGATATTAGTGATACTCTTCAATAATTTCCACAGTTTGTAGGATCATATTATTTTTTTAGAATGGGAACAAAGATTCCTCACTTCTGCTTAGCCAAGAGGCTATTTTCTAAATTTCTTGACTTAGACTAGTGAACACCTTTAGAGTAGCATCTGTGTTTTGATACAATGCAATTGATATGACATAAATTCCTAGGGGCTTATTTTTTCCACTACTGTAAGTACACATTGACCGTCTTCCTTCACATAGACTTGACTAGTTCTTGCTCATAAGTACTGACTGAAATGGTTCTAAAGCAACTCCCCCCACCCAACCCCACAGTGACTGTTTGTAGCCTTTCTTTTTTATATGCTCCCTGCATCATTCAAGTATTTGTCCTTAGAATCCTTTGGCATTTCAACTCTGGTCTTGAATTTGCTCTTCAAGAGTTTAATCTTGAAAAATATTGTGCTTGCTCTTCCATTTTAGTTTTCTAACACAATCTCTTTGCATTTTTTAAAGGTACTTTATTTTCTTGAATTGCCCTTCAAATTCTCATGGCAAGCATTCCTTCACTTTGATTTAACGACTTTACATCTCAGTGCAATTCTGGCAGGTATTTTGGTCTCTTCTTTCTTCCCTACCTTTGTGATAACATGTTTCTTTTTCATAAATGGTATCCATGATATTATCCCACAGCTTTTCTAGTCTTCATCCATTAATATTAAATGTGACAAATATATTCTTAAAGTCTATTTTAAATTCAGTTGGGATAGACACAAGGTTGTACTAAGGGTCTAGTACTTGCTTAAATTTCATTCAGCTTCAATTTTGTTTTTCACATGAGTAACTGACGATTTGTTCCACAATGAACTGCTGGCCTTTTTTAGACTGCTAATATTAAACTTTGCGTCTTCGATTACCTGGGAAGATGGGAGGGGTCTACGGGGTCTGAGACTGGCTTCTAAGCTGCCCAACTTCAGCTAGTCGAATGCCTAATCCCTCCTCTGAGCGGCCTGTCAGAACAAATGTCTTGGCACCAGCAGCCAGGAAATTAAAAGGCGCAATGCCATGGGAAAGTCTGCTGTTACGGACCTCTCCAAAGTACTGAAGAGGAATGGTGTCTCTCTGGAGACTAAGGTGCGTCTGATACAGGCCATGGTCTTCGCAATCACTTGTTATGCATCAGAGAGTTGGACAATGACCAAGGAAGATAGAAGGAGAATTGATGCCTTTGAGCTGTGGTCCTGGAGAAGAGTATTGAGAATACCATGGACTGCTAGGAAAACAAA
>NW_006399784.1:1868522-1869720 GCF_000299155.1 Elephantulus edwardii | reverse complement strand
GACTAGATGCCACATAGCAACAACAACAACAACAACTAGCATTATTATTCTATTATTTGGCTTCTCCTTGTATATTCTAATTTAGCTTTTGATTTTTAAAAATCATTATGATTCTTTTTCATCTAAATATTTTTCATAGTATCATTTCCCCCTTATTTTGCTTTTATTTTCAACTTAAAATATTTGTCTTTGTAGAGAGATTGACGAAGAGATAGACTTTACGGAATTTTAGAAAATCACAGGTAAAAATAGTTTACATGAATTCTGCTTCTTCCCCTGGGAGAAGAATGTGGCCTTGTTATCACCAATTTATTATTCTTCTCAAGTAACAAAGGGAGAAGAAAAAAATTATAGAAAATATGTTTTTAAAAAACCAAAACAATTCTATCCTTAATGTAAATGCTCCTAACATGATTTAGTAATGCATTAGTGTGTTATTACAAAAATATGGCAAGAATTGATATTCCATATACTTCAAGTGTTGACTTAAATTTGACATTTATGGCACCTACATGTCTGCAGATTCTTTGATTAAGGGACTTCAAAATCTTGGCAAACAATTTTAGACTATGTCACATCTAATAGTGTCATAAAAGATAAGTATTCAGGAGCAAACTAAGAAGTTGGTTGTTCTAACTCATAAGCAGAACTGTGGAAGATCTGAAGATCTACTGACGTAAAAGTAGAGGTTTTAGCTTAAAGATTCCAACTGGCTATTATTGTGTATCACAGAGTTAAAAGTGACCAATAGCTGACCATTCAAGCAGACTTTTAGAGGCAGTAAATAACACAGGAAGAAATTGCTCATCTTTCTTTTGTAAGGCAACTGGTGGATTAAAAATTCACACCTTTGTGTTGGCAGCACAATTTTTTACCACTAAGTCACAAGTTACTGTTGTTGATGTTTGCTGTCAAGTCAAGCACGACTCCTAGCACCTCTGTGAACAAAAGGCCTGAGGCCTTTCTGAAACTATAGTCTTTTCTCAAAGTTCAAAGGGTTTCCAGAGACATGTTTAGAAAGCGGATACCACTCCTGCTTCCAAATTAAGTCACCTAGGCAGTTCTATTTTGCTTCTTTGCATTACTGTGATTTAGAATTGACTCAAAGTCATATACAAACAATAATAGGAAGTAGTCTCCAGAACAGAGCAAGGAAACACTGCATGGTTCAAAATTGGGAAGGGTGTGCATCAAGGAA
>NW_006399784.1:1845813-1867727 GCF_000299155.1 Elephantulus edwardii | reverse complement strand
AATGAAGGATAGGAAGACCATTGATGAAATGGATTGATTCAGTGACTGGAGTAATGAGAATAGATGCGTTGGAGACAATAATATTGGCATGGGATAGAGCAGGGTTTAGGGTCGCTATGTGTCACCTTTGACTTTACGGTAAATAACAACAACGTGTTCTATTTGGTTGCTCTACTTCCCCAAAGACAGTAAATATTCTGTTGAATGAATAAAAAAATAATCAAAATACTCAGTGGTTGGATGTGAATTCCTTTCTTCTGCCAACAAAGAAATTGCACAATTTTTTTCAGTTTCATTTACTAAAATTAAATATATGTTTTTCTGCCATTCTTCACCTTATTTTCTTTTCCTTCTTAGTATTATCACAACCAACAAGCAGACTCATAGGCCCTAAGTCAACAAGATGGAATGGCTTCTCCCTCTTCACCCTGAGCTCTAACTCACAGAGTTAGCTCAGAAAAGGTGAGCTTAAAAACAGGACTGTACTAATTCTTCACTTCATGGAAATTAAGACTGAGTAAGAGGGCAGAAACCCCTCTCTTCTCTAAAAGTTGAATAGATTGATAGCTGACTCCTTCAAAAGTAGTTTGGGGCATGCTGTCAGGACACACTAGTTATTGGAAAAAGATCACAGGATCAGAAACACAAGTAAGCAAAATAGAGGAAGCTCTTAAATGAGATAGATTGATACAGTGTCTTCAACAAAAGGCTTGAGGATGGAAGAGATCTTGAAGATTGTACAGGGTAGGACAAGTTTTCTCCACAAGTTGTGGTCAACTTGACAGCATCTAACCATAACTAATGTAGACTATATGTACAACAGAACAAATCATTGTCCAACTTTGTCTAATCTTTGTGATTCTTGACATATATAAGTTCATTGCTGTGACCACTGTACTTCTTGATCTCACTGAGCAGCTCTCTTGCCCTAGATGACAATAGTGGGCAAATAAAAATCACTTGACAAGCTATATTTATATCAATTTTTAATTGAAATATTAATACTTGAGAATTCTTTCCAGAGTAAGAACTGTGAAAGAAAAAAGTTTTTCTGTACTGTCAAGTTGGAATCAATCTATAACTGACCCTCGAGAGGCTTTCATAAGCAATAAATCACACTGGAGGAGATTGCACATCTTTCTTCTGAAGAGCAGCTAATGGATCTGAATTATGTAAATTTGTGTAATAATTCTTAGATTTACATTGGTGTGAAGAGGTTTCAGAGATTATTAATGCATTGCCTTAAAAACTCAGTGTCCAAAGAAGACATTCAGATGGCAAACATATGAAGAAATGTTCAAAATCCCTAGCTCTAAGAGAGATGCAAATCAAAATAACTATGAGATATCATCTCACCCCAGTAAAAATAGCAAAATTTAACAGAACAGCAAACAACAAATGCTGGTGAGATTGTGGAGAAACTGGTTGGTGGGAATGTAAAATGGTGTAACCACTACGAAAGGCTGTACAGCACTTTCTCAAAAAGTTGCAAATAGAAATACCATTTGACCTAGCAATTCCACTACTGGGAATATACCCTAAAGAAACCATAATTGCCATCCGAACAGATACATGCACACCTAATGTTTTTTTGTGGGGGGTTTTTTCGGCTTTGTTCACAATAACAAGGAGTTGGAAACAACCTAAGTGCCCATCAACAAACGAATGGATAGAGAAGCTGTGGTAGATTCACACAATGGAATAATATGCTGCATTGAAAAATAAGGAACTCATGCAATATTATTTAAAATGCATGACCCTGGAGGACATTATGCTGAGTGAAATATCTCAGTCACAAAAAGACAACTATGGCATAATGCCACTGTTATAAAAGAGAACTGACATAGGGGGTGGGGGGAGACTGAGAAAGAGGGGGTAAATAATATATACTGCATTGAAACAGATGTAGGCAGCGTAGTGGAGTGGACTTGTATAAGAGTGAATTTATTTTCTTCTTTTACTTTCAAAAAGAAAAGCAAATGGGGTGGAGGGGTGGATAGGGAGAAAAGTAAAACAATGAATGAATGGAATTCCAAAGTCTCTGTAAACTTTCATTAACATCAATTTAAAATAAAATAAAAACACACCTCAGTGTCGAGGTTCAAGTTGGCTTTATTTTTTAGATAACCTTTTCTCTTTTGATTTTTTTTTCTAATCTTTTTTCTATACGTTAAATTAAAAATATTGTTAATTGGTTCCTTGAAGAAAGTGAGGAGAACTTGAGGTGCTTGCTGCAATATGGATTGCACCTCAACTTCAAGAAAACAAAATTCCTCACCACAGAGCCAATTGGTAACATAATGATAGAAGAAGAAAAAAATTGCAATTATCCAAGATTTCATCTTACTTGTATCCATATCCAACATTTGTGGTAGCCACAGGAAGGGGATTAGGAGACAAATAGCATTTGTAAAGTTTGCTGTTTAAGGAATTCTCCAAAGTCCTGAAGAGTAATGTTGTCAGTTTAAAGACTAAGGTGTGCTTGACTCAAGTTATTATCTTTCCAACCATCTGCTATATATTTGATAACTGAGATTAATAAGGATGGCTAAAGAAGAATCAATACTTCAAGTTGTGGTGTTTGAGAAGAATATTAAATATCCCATGGATGGCCAACAGAGCAAACAATCTTTGAGAAAATACTGGATAGTGAAGCTTCGCCTCACAGACTTTGAGCATGTTGCTGGGAGAGACTATTCCTTGGAAAGGAACATCATGCTTGGAAAGTTGGAGAGTCAGCAAAAGATAGGAAGATCCTCAATGAAATGGATTTACACAGTGAGTGAAGCAATGGTTCAAGTATATCAGAGCTGATCAGCGTGGCACAGGATAAGACAGGGTTGAGATTTGTTGTTCATTGGATTGCTATGAGTCATACTGAACTCGATAGTTCTTAACAACAATATATCAATATTAAATTCCCCCTTTTAGCCTCATCTGGTAGTTGATAAGGCTTTTAATTTTGATAATTTATTATCTGGAAAAGATTCTCCTTAGAATACTGATGATTGTACCTCTTCATTTCTCTTCTTTTTAAACTTTGGAACTTCATTTTTGTAAGTAGAAATGACAGTGTCATCTTCCCCACCATGTCTGACAGTAAGATAAGTATTCACAAGTTTTTCTCCGTCTTGCTAGATTGGTAATTTCTTCTACAATGCAAATTTCTGGTGGTTCCTTGATCAAAAAATACTGTATTTGATTCTCTGATTTTGCTTTATTCTTACAATATATCTGTATCTTTATCTTCCTTTTTCCTCTTATGTATACCTTTCAGATTCCTTATTTTTTCCATTTCTTGTACTGCCTCCAACTGCCTCCTGCACCAAAGTGCAAAGCCAAAGTCTTAGTTTGCCAAGGACAGCACTTCTCACACATAGGCATTGGATTGAAGAGGACTTACAACACTGGAGAAGAGACAGCAACAGTATCCTACTGATAAGCATTAGTTTTCTATGACCAGTGCATCCCACTCCCTGGTTGTCAATGTAGAGGTGGTAGACATTATGAACTCCCTTCTGTGGCAAAAGAGGAACCTCATTCCTTCTTTGTCCAGGGCAAACACAGAAGGAGGGTTGGGTACTGTATCACTCACACATACGTACACACACAAACTGTATGCATATTTTAAACATAAAAAAGGAATTCACACTTTTTTTTTTTAAAGTATAAATTTGGACAGATAGACGTCCTGTAATGACATCATCTCCCAGGTCCCAGAACTCTGATGAGCCAGACTGATGAGGTTAGCAGGACTATATAATGGACCATCACCCCAAAATGTCATATATATTGTACTTCATATGATTCAGAGTCTATGTTTCCTGTTTACATTTTACATTTTATGTTTACATTTTATGGAAAGTAAAATTGCACCCTTTCCTTTCTGTTTCTTGTTTTATCTTTTTCCTCTTTGAATAACTTTCACCTGAAATATTTGTCTTTTTCAGATTGACATTTTTTTTTCTTAATTCTATTGTTTGTTGTGGTTGTTCATTTGTTTCCTTCTGTTTGTTTGTTTTACTTTTCTGCTATCTTCAACATAATCCTGCCATACATTAAATTCTAAAAATAATTTAAAAGTTTTCATTTATTACCTAAAGCAGGCACAATAAGGATGTGGATACATCAGATTATCACTTCAGTAAAGGGGAACTATAGTCATTAACAACATCCACAGTATAAAAATTATTCCTGTATGGTTCCCCACTTTTGCTACACTGAGTTCTACTAATTACTGGCTCCAAAATTCATTGGCAATATTCACACAGACTTCACAGAATCATACTCACGATTTGGAGTTTGATTATTGTGTTTACTATGGAAATAGTATTAGTTGTTGTTGTTGTTATGTGCCGTCGAGTGGCTTGCGACTCATAGCGACCCTATGTACAACAGCCCTAAACTCTGCTCTGTCCTGTGCCAATCGCACTGTCTCTGACACACCCATCCCGATTATCCCAGTCACTGAATCAATCCACCTCATAGAGGGCCTTAGTTAGCAAGCTATAATTCAGGATAGCAGCAAGCAACAGTATACAGTCAATATTCAAACAATCCTTCAGTCCACACAATATTAACATACTATACAGGCTGTAAGCAATAGACAATAACAGTTCAGTCCCTCAGTCCTCCAGCAAGTTTGAGTGAAGGCCTCTGGTTTTGGTTCCATGAAGCTACAATCTCAAGTCAGATGTATCTAAATAAAGTAACACCAGTCCCGAACCAAACTGACATTTCTATGCCTCTCAGCTCAGACAACTTCTTTTCAGATTCAGAAAACAAATTCATAAATATAATATCACATCTTTTTCCAACGTCTGTCCGTAGTATTCAGTCTTTCAGTTCAGTTAGCTTCTCATCTTCTAGCAAACTTGGGCTTAAAAAACGAATCATGTTGCCACTCCTGTGTTGGTCTGCATCCTCAGCTGAGACTGTGTTGTTCTTACATAGCTCCCTGATCTGGGTCTCGCACAGCTGTTGATGATGCAAGTGGATCACATCATGCAGAGTTGAAGCAGTTCAATCAGTTTAACATGCTTGTAGGTCAGAGTTGAGGCAGCTAGCTAAACAATCGTCTGGCAAAACCATTTTAAGCCACAGAAAACCATAAAATCAGGCCCCCTTCATTGCACCTAGTTCTCTTGTCTCCTATGCTTATAGTCTTAGGGATAAGAGAACAAAATAGTGCTATGGTTCTGATAGCTGGTTAAAAATAATCTATTCTTACTTCTGACCTGACATAAAAATTCTAAGTACTTCAGCATTGTATTTTTACAGCATTGAGGTAAAATATTTGTTTTCTGTGATACATGCTAATTTCTGATTGAAAAAAAAATAAAATGTATTGACCAGTCAGTACAACACTCCCTTGATATTGCTTCCCTTTACCTTCCCATCTCTAAACGTACCATTATTCTGTCCTCTTCTGCCAAAGGTGGCATGTCTTATAAAGTCTAATTATAGTGGCAACAAATATTTAACAACAGATACAGAAACAATTGTCTTGAGTCAGTTTTGTGACTCATGTTGGCATCATTTGTGTCAGAGTAGCACTGTGCTCCACAGGGTTTTCTGTAACTAATTTTGTGTAAGTAGAGCACTAGACCTTCCTCCCAAGGTGTATGAGTGGACTTGAGCCTCCCATTTTTCAATTAGCAGATGAATGTGTTAAAAATTTACATCATTCAGGAACTCTAAAATGTACTTCACAGTTTTCGATTTTCTAGTGTGTAAAAACTCTGAGTTAGAAGCATCATTCTCTTACCATCCTTCTTCCCATACCTCTTCTCTCCAAAAAGATGTAATGTTTGTATCTGCATCAGCTACACTGGATTAATAATAATGTGAGATATTATTATGTTAATTGATTTTTTGAAACATCTTACAGTGCAATATTGAGAAGAATTAAGTCATGAAATTCATATAAATTTTATCTTTTCCTGCATGATTTTCATTTAAATAATTATTAGGAACCCTGATGGCCTAGTCCATAAGAAGTCTGATTCCAGGAGGGACTCCTAGGGACAAAGATGAGGAATCTCCTCCCATGCAATTTTTTTTTTTTGGAAACTCAATGGATAGTCAACTATGAGTCAGTTCTGACTAAACAGCAACGAGCAAATGAGTGAAATGTTTATTGTAAGATTCAGCTAGGAAGGCTTGCCTGCCTGACATAATTTATAGAACACTTCTGTTCTTATTAGGGAAGATCTGGTGGCCCAGTACTCAGGGACTTGTCCTGCTAACCAACTGACCATATCTTTCTGGTAATTTAAATCCATCAGGAACTCTATGGGAGAAAAATGGACAATCTCTTTGTGTGTGACTTAAAGCCTCATAGTCAGTCTTTTTGTGCAAGTTATAGGCTCAGTCATCTGTGAGTCAGTTCTGACACAAAGACAGTAAGAAGAGTTTAGTTGTTTTCATTACATACTTGAAAACTGGCTCCAAATCATAGCAATTTTGTCCATAGCAGAACAAAACTTTGTGGACATTTTCTGCTTATCAACATCTTCTCAATTATTTAGTAGTTAGATACATTGTTCAGCTATGTTCCAATCTACACTATTGATGATTAATGCCATTTTTGCTATGATGGCATTTTCTATTAATTTGTCTTTTATTTTAATGGTCTTCACAATCACTTGTTATGCATCAGAGAGTTGAACAATGACCAGGGAGGATAGAAGGAGAATTGATGCCTTTGAGCTCTGGTGCTGGAGAAGAGTATTGAGAACACCATGGACTGCTAGGAAAACAAACAGATTTGTCCTGGAAAGGACTAAACCGGGTGGCTCCTTGGAGGCAAGGATTCTGAGGCTCCGTCTAACATACTTTGGACATGTTGTGAGGAGAGACCGGTCCTTAGAGAGGGACGTCATGCTTGGGAGGGTGGAGGGACAGCACAGGAGAGGAAGGCCCTCTATGAAGTGGATAGATTCAGTGACTGGGATAATTGGGATGGCAGTGTCAGAGGCAGTGCGAAAGGCACAGGACAGAGTGGAGTTTAGGGCTGTTGTACATAGGGTCTCTATGAGTCGCAAGCGACTCGACGGCACAGAACAACAACAACAACAACAACAATTTTAATGTGTTGATAAGGAGTTGAAGTCTCATCACATTTATTTCTAAAGACTTGTGATTGCATTCCTTCTAAAACAAATTTATTCATTCTTTGGACAGTCTAAAATATACATCAGCAATTTTAGTTAGGGCTACAATCTGAATGATGAATTTTTCTGTTGTCTTCCTTTTCTATTGTCCAGCTTTTGCATTCTCATGGAGTAATTAAAAGTCTGTAACTTTATCAGTCATTTCTTACTTATCAATGTGGCATCTGTTTTTTTGTTTTGATTTGTTTTGTTTTTTTAGTTTTTGTTTTAAATTTTACTAGATCTTTAAATAGATTCGATCATTGGAATATTTTGTTGATCTGTCGACTGCTGCTTCCAAAGATATTGGCTGTTGATCAAAGCAGAATTAAAGGATCCGTAACTTAAGTTTCCTTTCCTTTAAAAAATAGCTGCTATGAAATTACTATAAGCATGAAAATAACTCAATCTTACTAGTTTTAACACTTTTTCTTAACCATCTTTAATCTCATTAATGAGTGTTAGAAGATTGGAAGAATTTGAAAAGTGATACTAGCCTATAGCAGAAAGTTTTCTTTTTAAAATTTTATTAGTTTGCATGTCATAATTTCCATACATCATGTTTTGTACATATGCTTTGGTTGGTTTTATATATTGTTTTATATAGTTGATTATCCTTGGTCTATATATATTATCACTCTGTTTTATCAAGTCTCCATTAAAACGTTGCCATTACTTCACCCTCTCCTACATCCACTAACTTTTGCTAGCCAGGCCATTCATTCATAGGGTCGCTATGAGTCATCTACGACTTGACGGCACCAAACAACAACAACAACTTTTTTATGTGCTACCCTTATATCCGCCTTTTAAATATATGGCAGGATGTTTATTGATTATTTGTTTACTGGGTTTGTAGTAACTTCACCTGGGGCAATTAACTGTGATAAGAATTTTAGGCAAAACTGATTGTACAGTTGAACTGAAAGTCTTGGCCTTCCTCCTCTCATATTATATGCATAATGTTACAGTCTTGCTTCTTGCATTGAAGTGTATTTTTAAAGAAGCAGAATTAATATTCTCCTAACTGAGTAATTATCACCTTCCACCAGTACAGTATAAAAATGTGTCATCTTCTCCATTCTGAGCATTTTATAATACCTTAGATACTGGCATGACAGCTCACTTTTGTGCACTGAGGAATGAATCTGATTTAGTGTATAGAGGTGATTATTCTTTTCTATTTTTTGCTCCACTATTATTTAAGTCTAAGCCTATCACATATTCTCCCTGTCATTTTTATGTGGGAAATCCTCGATGATAAGGTGACAGGGTTTGACAGCCCATTTACCTCCCTGATACTATCACTCATTATATGGAATACTCTTATCTTTTTGGAAGCGATAAATAGGTAATTACCTCTTTCATGAAGATTTTGCGAGATAATCTTGCAGATGTTGATAAAAAAAATCACAAATAAGACTTTCCATCTCAACTGTCAGCTCTCTTGATGTTACTTCAGAGTTAGCCTCTATGTAAATGTAGCTGTCTTATTTTTTCTTTTTGATAAAATGCAAGTAGATGTAGACAAATAGATGATGTTTATACAGAAATTTAAAGATACCAGACCTAATATATTTGTAGGTGTGGATAGTCAAGAAACAAAAACTTTTAGTATGGGGTAAAGTTACATTGTATATTGAATTCATTCTCATTGTCATCATTTCCTTAAAAACTAAAAGCAAAGGAGTTGATTCTGAATATAATCATTTTATATGTAAAACTGCAATTTCACTGTAAGATTGTGCCCATTTGGTTTTCAGAGCTAATTTTAAATAAAGTACATTGCCAAAACTTCCTTTCAAAGGACCTATTGGTGGACTCAAGCCTCTACCTTTTTGGTTAATTACTGAGCAAGATAATAACAGTTTGCACAATCCAGACACTCCCAAGTGTTAATAAAAAAATGAAATTTAGAAAATAACATTGAGTTTTCTTTTTATGAAAACTTTTGACATAAGCATTAAAATTAATCATATCAACTCCATTTGATTACTTTAACAGCTTGCTTAACAATAAATAAAGCTTTAGTGATAAATTCAGAATATATGTTATTGTTGCTTTTAAGTTTCTTTGAATTGGAACTGACCCATAGTTGACCCTCCAATGGTTTTCAGAGGCAGTAAATAACACGAAAGGAGTTTGCCCATCTTTCTGATGGAGCAGCTGGTGGATTAGAATCATGGACCTTCCAGATGACAGCACAGTTTCTTACCATGAAGCCACAAGATTTCCCAGAATATAACATATAGCTTTATTGTATGTTGATGGTGGTGGTGTTATGGGCTGTTGAGTGTTGAGTCAGAACTGGCTCAGATCTGAAATTCGGTTTTCAGGGGTTGTAAATCAAATGGAAGGAGACTGACAGTCTGTGTTTACTCACATATTAATCATGGCATTTTCAGACTGTCCTCACAAAGTCCAAGTTTGGACTTGGGAAATCCAGAGTAATTTGGCTTTCAAAGCTATTGACCCTGTGATTCTTTTCAGGAAACTATTTTGAAGCTCAAAGACAGAAATTTGACACATTGATCTAATGAACATGTCAGTTCCCTGTGGAAAGCAGTGCTTATAATATTCTCTGATTGCTGACTGAATTATTGATGTGGTAGAATTGTAGACAGACAAGAAAGAGAAAGAGACAGAAAAAGAGTAAAAACTTATCTTCCTAATATCACTATTAAAAATGAACTAAATAGGTGGTTGTCATCATGTGCCTTCAAATCTGAATTGATTGATAGTTGACTCTGCAATAGATTTTTAGAGTGTGTAAATCACATGGCAGAAGATACCCCATCATTTTTCTCATGGAGTAGCTGGTATACTCATATCTCCTGCTTTTGGATTGAAAACACAACTCCTTACCCACCAGGCCACCACAGCTTCCTAAGTATACATGTGTTGTTGTTATGTGCCATCGAGTCACTTGCGACTCATAGTGACCCTATGTACAACAGCCCTAAACCCTGCTCTGTCCTGTGCCAATCGCACTGTCTCCGACACTCCCATCCAGATTATCCCAGTCACTGAATCAATTCACTTCATAGAGGGCCTTCCCCTCCTGCGTTGTCCCTCCACCCTCCCAAGCATGATGTCCTCCAAGGACCGGTCTCTCCTCACAACATGTCCAAAGTATGTCAGACGGAGCCTCAGAATCCTTGCCTACAAGTAGCCACCCGGTTTAACCCTTTCCAGGACAAATCTGTTTGTTTTCCTAGCAGTCCACGGTATTCTCAATACTCTTCTCCAGCACCACAGCTCAAAGGCATCAATTCTCCTTCTATTCTCTTTGGTCATTGTCCAACTCTTTGATGCATAACAAGTGATTGCAAAGACCATGGCCTGTATCAAACACACCTTAGTCTCCAGAGAGACACCATTGCTCTTCAGTACTTTGGAAAGTTTCCTAACAGGAGACTTTCCCATGGCAATGCTCCTTTTAATTTCCTGGCTACTGGTGCCAAGAGTTTTGACAGTGGAGCCAAGCAAACTAAAGCTCTGTACAATCTCAATCTCTTCACCATCCATCCTGATGCTGCCAAATCGGTGCAGTGGTGAGAATCTTTGTCATCTTGATATTAAGCCTCAATCCATATTGAAGGTTGCAGTCCTTGACCCTCTGCAGCAGGTGCTTCAGGTCCTCTTCAGTTATGTAGTCTTTTATTTATGGCTAGATTCCGTCTGGGCAACACAATAGGTAGGTATAACATTGGTTGAACAGATCAGCTCCTTTTTAATTTAGTTTTCATTATAATTACCTCTTATGATAAATATTTTTCTAAATCTGGTTTGTGAATACTTGCAGATAAACAACTAAAATGATATTATAAGTCAATCAAATCATATACAGTCATTGTTAACTGCAAAAATATAACAAAATCTTGTTCTATTCTGTATCATTTTCAAAGTCTCTGCTGTCCTTATGTCCACTGTTGCAGTCAGTGTGTCAATCCACCTCATTGATGGTCTTCCTCTTTTTGGTTGCCTTTCTGTTTTTTAAGGAACTACTGATTCTTGACAATATACTTAAAGTTTGTGAAGTAAAGCCTCAAAGAAGAATCATAGTTTCACTTCCTCCAAGATATATGTGTTAGTTCTTTTGTCCATAGCATATTCATTACTCTTCACCAAAAACACAATACAAAGGAATCGATATTTCTCTATATTCCTTATTGATTTCACAATTTTCATGACTTATGAAACAATTGAAACATCATGATTTGAGTCAAATACACTTTAGTCTTTAAACTGATATCGTGCCCTTTAGTACTTTAAACAGCTACTGGACATTAGATGTACCAAGTGCAATGTATCTTTTTGTTTCTCAATGACTGCTTTTATGAATTTTTATTGTGGTTCCAAATTAAAAAAATAATTGAAAACTTAAAACTTTTCTCCATTTATCACACTATTATCTATGAGTAAAGATAATATAGGTGAGTATACTAGAAGATTTTTGTTTCCTTGATGTTGAGGTGTAATCCATTCTGAAGGCTATTCTTTGGTATTTTATGGTAAGTGCTTCTAGCCTTCACTTTTCAAAAGCAAAGCTCTGTTCTGTCATTTTCAGTCTATCCTGTTAATAAAAAGATATGAAAAGACTATCCTGAGTGTAGATTATTGTAGATAGAAGATGCATATATTAAGTGTATATCTTTATTTTCAGAAGGCACAGTGTCCGGTACATAGCTGTTGTTGTTATGTGCCATTGAGTAGCCTAAGCCTCACAGTGACCTTAAACACAATAGCATATGAACCCTGTCTGATCCTAAACGAATCTCACTGTCCAACACTTTCCAACACACCTGCTTCTATTACCCCTGTCACTGTATCAATCCATCCAATCCAGAGTATTCATCTCTTGTGTCGTCCCTCTACCCTTCCAAGCATGATGTTCTTTTCCAATGACTAGTCCTTCTTGGAAACATACCCAAAGTATGTGAGAAGGGGCTTCAAAATTCTTGCCTCCACAGAGCAACTTGGTTTCACCTTCTCCAGGATAAACATGTTTTGTTCCCTTGGTTTGTTGAATAGGCATTCAATATATGTTTATTGTTGGGCATAATAATATATCATTTAATAAATACATAAAATCAGTAAAATACATATAAATTAATGTTTTTTTCTGTCCAAGTAGTACATTGAAAAAACTTTGATTATAAGAATAGATAGGGTGAAATGGGTGCTGATAATAGTAAAAAAAAATTTCTTCATTTACAAATGAGGTATTTGAATTGAATAGTATTACCCAGTAGCAGTCAACTTTAATATTTTATTATCAAATAATATTAATATTGACATTTGTTAAATGGTAGATATTTATAAGATAGATGTAAATCTTATTGCCTTAATATTTTTATCTCCTTAAATCTTTTGAATTTTTAATGCATTAGTGTTACAGAATAAAATACTACTCACTAGATATAGACTATGAAGAGAAATAGAATGCAAATGCAGATTAGAAAGGGAAATAGTAGTCACATTATTGTTTCTTTTTTACATTCCATTGTAATTCTAATAAGTTACCTGCTATACAAAGAACAGATAAACCATTACTTGCTTCTTTTCATAAATTCACCATTCAGAAAGTCCCTTTAATGCCACATCGCTTATTTGCTCTCTCATCCCAGTAACATAATGCACTACAGAACAAGGAAAAAAAATGCATGCCAAAACCAAAAGAGTTTCAAGATACTGATAAATTAAAGGAGATGATGTGGAACATTGTGAATCCTTGTTTATTTGTCTGAAGGTCATTGTCACTGAAGCAGAGGTGAGAATGCACTGAACAAGCACTGAATTTTACAAATATCATTGTCTTAGATACATAAACCAGTGCTGAGTTATTTTTCTCATGGCTCTCTTCTCTGGAAGAAACACATCTTCCAGACTGATAGAGGGATATGGTTATTATTGCTATTTTTACTTGTTATCTAAGTACTTCTACTCATAGTCATGCCATATATAAAGAAGTTATTTAGACTTTTACATCCTGTAAGGTTCTCATTAGCTACTTTTCCCCCCCAGTAAGCCCAGTCCTTTCTTCCTAGTCAGCCTTGCTTTGAAATCTCCATTAAAAGCTTCTCATAATTATGTCAAGCCTTCATTTATAGATGGGCAATGAGTGCATTTGAGGTGTTTTTGCCAGGAATTGAACTTGAGTCTCTCACAAAGAAGGTAGATATTCTGTGACTGTGACTATTGTTCCCTAAGCCAAAAAAGTTTACACGTGCAACAGCTAACATATAATTTTGTACTTGTAGTTTCTAATCACAATTTACATTTCTCCTTAAAATGGTCATATTTGCTGTTGTAAACAATCTGATACCTATACATAACATCACGTGAAATCCACATGTACAGCCCACATTTATGTTCCTTATAAAAAGTATTTACAGTGAATAACTTGATTGTACAGAATTCTATCATTCTATCTCCAGCTTCATTTATACAAAGTCCATGTTTTTCAGCTACTGATCCTTCTTTTCTGTTCCCAACTGTGGCATTCCAGTCATCCATTATTACTGAAAATAACTAGAACATCATATCAACAGAGAACTGTCAGATGTGCAGGCTGTGTTTAGAAGACATCATGTTCCAAAAACCATAGGTTAGTTAAAAGATCATTGATACAATTATTTTATTAAGTCATGGTTAATAACAAATGGAACCAGACCTATCTAACAAATTTTCCACCAACAAATAATTATGTGCAAAAGTATTGCGTATGTTATTCTTCACACCACTGCATTTACTAGAACTGCTGAAAGGACTGTATATATGATTTTAAACCTAAGTTGATTTTTTCCCCCTCCCTCTTGAAAGGAGTAGTTCTTTGTGAAAGCAGTCCTTACAGCTTTGTTTTCAACTAGCTAAAAAAATGTTTTATATATTACTCTAACCTGTTGTTCTCCACATTCTATTGTCTTAATTGTACTGTTTTCTGATTTGTATTTATGTCTTAAGACAGTAACTTTTTGAATAAAAGTAAACCTACAAATAAAAGAAGAAGAGGCCATGGTACTAGAAATATTATAGCTAATGCTAGATGGATCTTGGCTGAAAGCAGAGAGTACCGGATGAATGTATATCTGTGTTTTATTAACTATGGAAAGGCATTTGACTGTGTGGATCACAAAAAACTATGACTGACTCTGAGAAGAATGGGAATCCCAGAACATTTATTGTACTTATACAAAACCTATACTTGGACCAGGAGGCAGTGGTCAAAACAAAATAAAGAAACACTGTATGGTTCAAAATCAGGAAGGGTTTATGCTAAGGATGTTTCCTATCTCCATATCTTTTCAATCTATATGCAGAACAGATCATCTGGGAGTCTAGGCTCTATGAGGAGGAATGTGGCATTTGAATTGGAGGAAGACTCATCAAACAATCTGCTTTCTGCACATGACACAAACCTGCTTGTTAAAACTGAGGAGGACCTGAAGCACTTGCTGCAGAAGGTCGAGGACTGCAGCCTTCAATATAGACAGAACCCCAAAATCAAGACAAAAAATATTTTCACCACTCAGATAGCATTGTGATAGAAAGTGAAGAGACTGAGATTGCTAACAGTGTTAGTTTGCTTGGCTCCACAATCAACACTCTGGTATCAGCATCCAGGAAGTTAAATGACAAATTGAATTGGGAAAGTCTGTTGTCAGGGACCTCTCCAAAGAACGGAAGAGCAATGATGTAATTCTGGAGATTAAGGCGTGTCTGATCCAAGCCACAGTCTTTACAATTACTTGCTATGCATCAAAAAGCTGGACAATCACTAGGGATGATAGAAGGAGAATTGATGGTTTTGAGCTGTGTTGCTGGAGAGGAGTATTGAATATACCAAGGATTTCTAGGAGAACAAACACGTTCCTCTTAGGGTGAAACCAGTCTGATCTTTGGATGCAAGGATCCTGAAGCTTTGTCTGACATACTTTGGACAGATTACAAGAAGGGACCAGTACTTGGAGTGGGACATCATGCTTTGGAGGGTTAAGGAACAGTGCTAGAGAAGACCCTTGAAGAGATGAATTGATTTAGTAACTCGTCTAATGGGGATAAGGGTGTCAGAGACAATAAGGTTGGCATAGGATAGAGCAGGATTCAGAGCTGTTGTACATAGAGTTTTTATGAGTCAAGCAACTCAGTGGCTCATAACAGCTACAACAATATACTGCTTTTAAGAGAATGCACATTTTAAATGAGTAACAGTAACAAAAGGAATTAATGCGCTTCTAATGGGTGACTATGACCTTTTTTGTTTGTTTGTTTGATTTCTTTAATTGAAGCCTACTATAATTACTCATTATTGAGTAAAAAAGAGGCAGCCAGCTTTTATTTGACTATCCCATACCTCAATTCAGAAAATTTTACCCCATAATCTTACATTTTCTTCCTGAATATGCAACTCCAGTTTTCCACTGTTTTATCACTCTTCCCCAGAAGGTTTTAAAATGCGACAATCTTCATAACCTTTTCAGTATCTTTTTAGATTCTAATTATTGTGAAGCTCACTTGTTTTCAGATAACTCCCAGATTTACCTTTCTCTTACATATTTTAGTTCCTTCAGGCTTCACTTCAAAATACTGCCCTGAAATGACTCAGACACATCTGAACTCAGTACGGAAGTATTTTTAGCCTTTTCTCACTGTTTTCTATTATGTAAGTAATTATCTTTCTACTTCTGTAATTAATTTTACAGTATCCTTGACCTTAAAGACTACTACTTTATGTAATAAATCTAAAAATACATGACTTTTTCTTATCTCCCAATATGAAATTTCTTACGGTAATTTAGACTGTTTTAATTTCACCTTGCCATCTGCCCGTTTCCCTCTGATTTTTCTAGCATAGCAAAATACAGTTTGTAAAATGAGGTTAGCAATGAAATGAGCTACCATATTCCAAAGTTCAGAAGAATACAATTCTATATCAAAATGTTTTACGAAGAAATTTAGTTATTGGAAGACATTTTCATCCTTACATTTTATCAGAAATTAGCTGTATGAGTAAATATCAGATTTCTTTTTAATAGTTATTAGACTTAAACCCAATCATTAAGCAAGAACTTGTTCGTTCACTCTTTTTTACTTATTGAGTGTAATCTTGTTTAAACTAACTTTTCCTTAAGTCTGTTTGTCCAGCCTTACTCCTTTCAGTTTTTTCCTCATTTTCTCTCAGAACTTTTCTGTTTCCAGAAAGTTTACTTTCAGACCAGCACTCTTACTTATATAAGATTTTGCTTCTCCCGTTTATTAACTAAATATGACAAGCAACAAATTACCACTTGAAATATATATATTGGTGATTCTTTATAAAGGAGCATACATGCATATTTTGTGAAATATAAATGTAATTGTCTAGGACATAAACTTTTATATGCAGTTATCTGGATTACGCCTCCTTCCATTGCTTAGTTTGCTCAGTGAACTTAAAAATCTTTTCTTATGTCTTGCTAATTATGCTTCTCTGTATTTCATGAAACTAATGGCATATTGAAAAGCATAGACCTTATGAAGAAATTGGTAATAGGTGGAAGGCAGTAATAGCTTTAGAGTAAAAAGAAGAAAAAAGTGACATGACACACTGAGAGTAATTCATATTCATAAATTCTTATTTGAAGACCTCACAATAATTCTCACATTCTCTAAGCATGTTACCAGGAGGGCCCTGTCCTTAGAGAGTGATAACGAGCTTGGTAGGGTGGAGAAAAGGAAAACCCTGCATTTGACCCAGTAACTGGGGTAATGGAGGTGCGTGTGGTGAAGAGACTAAGACTGGCAGAGCTCAGAGCTATCGTCAATATGAGTTGCAGGTGCACATGACAATAACTAGGGGGAAAAATCAATGGAAAAATGAAATAACAAAATTCATTAAGTTCAAACAGTATGAGACTAGAATTCTATGTATGTATTATACACATGGGAAAAGAAAGTTGCAACAGAAGAGAGGCGTTTACTATAAATAATTTTCATCCATTAACATTGCAACAATTCTATGTTTTATTAACTTCATTGATAGTAATTTTATATGTAGTATAAATAAGATGCCTATTTAAATTATAGTTACTAAGTGGTAAAACAATAAATTGGTGCCTTAATAAAAAGTTTCAGTGCTTGAAACTACACTAATAATGTCTCTTACTGCCAGCCATGATCCTCCCAGGTATCAGCTCATAAATGGCACTGATTCTGTAAAGCTGATTTGAACTTTGTAATGTTCCAAACATGATCGATTGCTTTAAAAGTAATAAAGAAGTAGGGTTTTTATTTTAAATTAAACTCATTTATAAGAAATATCATTCTGTCCCTCTGAAGGATTATTTGTCATGTTCTTGCCATTATTATGAAACAATAGTGGTATTGTTTTACATTTATTTTAATCCCACTGAGCTACCTGTTTGAATCACAGTGTTTCCTCAGAGCTCATTATTTGATGATGTGATTCTAATATTGGATTTCACTGAGAAAATCGACATAAACATGACTGAAATTTGTGCAAAATACATACTCCTACTGTTTTAAAAATGTTATAAAATAAAAAACATTCCCTAAAGTGTAATGTCTTGTATAGAAGTAACAATAATATCTAATCATTATATTAAATAAAGAATTCAAGAGTATTTTTCTCCCTCACAATAAAAGCCTACATATGGAAGATTACCTGAGATATACCATAAATTTAACCAACAAAAAATGCATTAACTGTTGTATTTGGCAGTTGATTCAGTTCTTGTATATGTCAGGAGAGTAAATTATACTTAATAATTAGCAACTCATGTTGCTACTGTGAGCTGAGTGAGAATTTAACCCCCCAACAGGTTTTAAATGCTGTAAATCATACCTGAAGAGATTACTCACCTTTCTCCTGCAGAGTGGTTGGTGAATTTGAAGCTTTTCCTTTGTGTTGGCAGACAACTCCTTACCCACTATGCCACCAGACCTCTCTACTAAATCACTAAATAGGTCATTTTATTATTTTGCTTAGTTTAGCACTGGGTATTCCAGGAACTTCTTTTTCGTATCCTATACCTATTACAAGATAAAATGTTTATAAATTACTTTAATGTCTTTCTATTTCAATCATCATTTCTGCTTCTATAAATTTACCTGTGTTAATAAGCATTAAGCCAATGATCTGAAGTAATTTTATTCTTATGAATATATTTTCTAGACATCTATAAGTATTCCTTAGGTCTTTTAATACCAAAGGTTTTGGCCTACTTTCCTTTTAACAAAGTTTATGAAACATATTTCAGGAAGTAATCTGGTTTATTTCCATTGCACATGTTCTTCTTATGAGAATATAGTTCAATTGTGTAGAAAAGGCAATAGGGAACTTTCCTCCCACTGTTTTTCACAGTTACTTCTCTTGCTTAGAGAAAAGCACAAAGGGAGTGATGGAATAGTAGGCACAGTATGAAAGTGATATCAGAAATATTAGGAATTTAAAACCTTCAGTTATAAATGTCCTGTTAAAACTATTCAAACTTCCTGTGATAGTGATAACAGAATCACAAGGGCATGTTCTTATTTCTTAAAAAACAGAACATGGCAGTGAGTAGTTAGAGCAAGTCATAAATGAACTTAATTCACTGAGTATTTCTGAAGATCCTCACAAGCACACGACCGCTTTGACTCTGATGTTGCCTCAGCTGAAATCCAGTGTCAAGCTACTTTTGAAACAGCTGCTTTCCCCCCACGGAATGTAATCTCCTCAAGAATTTTTATGAACATTGAAGATTTGGGAAACAGAGGGGAGGAATCCCTGATATAGCAATCAGCACTACCATCTGGCTCCCTTTTACACCTCCCCCTCCTATTCTTCTGCTCTTTTCCAAGGCCAAATATGCACCGTGTTCTAGGCCCTGATTCTTATGTTGTTTTTCAGACTTTTCTCCTGTCTTGCTCAGAAACCCAGATGTCAGACATCTCTACAGTTCTATATTCCAAACTAATGAAAAATATTATAGATTAGTTTCAACAAAGGCAGGTACTTCCCTAAAAAATAAAATAAATTATCATTCTAGTTGACAAGGAAAAACAATTTCTCTATTTTGTAATTAAATATGGAAAGTTCTGCTAGCTTAGTGGTAAGGTATTATGCTGCCAACCCAGAGGTAGGAGGTTCAAATCCATCAGCTGTTCTGCTGGAGAAAGATGGGTTATTTCTTCTTATGCAATTTACTGCTTCTCAATGCCCAATTGAGGGTTAGCTATGAGTCAATTCCAACTTGACAATATTAAACATTAAATAGAGAGCTCTAGAATCTTGATTATAAGGAGTTGCACTGTCCACCCAAAGATAGGAGGTTCAAATTCACCGGTTACTACACAATATTTAGGCCATCTCCTTCTATGTGTCTCATAGATTCTGAAAACCCACTGTACAGTCAGATATGAGTCAGTTCTTACTAGACAACACATAAAAACAACATCTTACATAGACATTGTAATAATATAAAAATTCTTGCACATATTTTATAAACATTGGAAATAAAGAACTGTGTTTCCCTAGTATCCATATGGTTTTCAGCGGACTGCTATTTAAAAAGTGGATGGCCAATCCTGCATTCTAGTCTGTCTTTTTTTTTATTCTTTTATTCTAGTCTGTCTTAAACTGGGAGCTCTACTAAAGCCTGTACACCATCATTTACTCATGTGCAAGTTCAAATTGAGGCCTAAGAAAATGAAAGCAAGTCCATGAGAACCAAAATACTATCTTGAATCTATTCCACCTAAATTTAAAAACCATCTTAAAATAGGTTTGAAGGATTAACACCAACCTTCGAAGACCAGATGAGTTGTGAAATGACCTCAAGGATATCATCCATGAAGAGAGCCAAAGATCATTACGAAGACAGAGCAGAGGCGGGAGAGGGGGACAACAAAAACTAGAATGTAAGAAGAGACAATGAAAATTGCACTTCATAGGTGTCAAGAGGCAAAAAAAGGGAAAGGATGCTGTAGTAAGTGTTGAAGAGAAGATTTCAAAGAGCAGCAAAGTATAATAATATAAAAGCATAATAGTGGAAAGTACAGAGAGCTGGATTTGGAGAATGAAAAAGGAAGCCCTTGTTCAGTTAAAAAAAAAAGGAAAAAGAGTTCTTTCAAGCTGAAAGGACTGAAAAACAAATTTAAGCCTTAAGTTCCCATATTGAAAAATATTGAGAGTAGTAGATTGAATGATTTAGGAAGCATCAAAGGAAGATGGAGGGAATACTTAGAGTCACTGGACCAAAAAGAATTAATTGACTGGTAACTGAAAAATTTTAAGAAGTATTATATGAACATGCAATTTGACACATATTTGGTAGGATTTGGATTTCATCTCAATGTCAACAAAACAGAGATCCTTACCACTGGACTGACAGGCAGCATCATGACAGATGGAGAAAAGATTCATACTGTCAACAAGTTCATCTTACTTGGATCCACAATAAACACCGTTCGTAAGAGCAATCAAGAAATCATTACATTGGGAAAGTCTTCAGTTAGGGACCTCTCCAAATCATTGAGGAGTAATGCTGTCAGTTTTAGGACTAGGTGCATCTGATTGAGGCCATGCTCTTTCTGATCACTTACTATGTATCTGAGAGCTGGCCAATGAACAAGGATGACAGAAGAAGAATTGAAACCTTTGAGCTGTGGTGTTGGAGTAAAACGCTGAAAATCTCATGGACTGCCAAAAGAACAAACAAATGGTGCAGCCGGAGTACTCTTTGGAAGCAAAGATGAGGAGACTTCGACACACACACTTCAGGCATGCTGCTAGGAGGGACTGTTTCTTGGAGAAGGACACAATGCTTGGAAAGATAGTAGGTCAACGAAGGAGAGGAAAAAACTCAACCAGATGCATTGACATAATGACTACCACAATGGGCTCGAATATGTCACAAAGTGTGAGGATGGCATAGGATAGGATCAACTTCAGATCTGTTGTTCTTAGGATAACTATGGGTGGTACTTGACTTGATAGCACCTACCAACACCAACATATGAACATGAGCCAAGGGTAGCAAAAGAAGAAGCTGAAACGGCACTAAAGGCATTGGCAAAAAATAAGTTCTTAGAAATCGGTGAGATACCAATTGATATGTTTCAACTAATAGATGCAGCCCTGGATGCGCTCACCAGTCTATGGCAGGAAATTTGAAGGATAACTATCTGACAGACTGACTGGAAGAGATCCATGTTTACTTCCATTTCTAAGAAAGGCGATCCAACAGAATGTGGAAACTATTGAACAATACGATCAATTCCACATGCAAGCAAAGTATAGCTAAAGATTTGAAAATGGTTAGAATAATACGTAGATATGGAAGTGCCTGGAGTTCAAGAACAATTTATAAGAATCCATGGCACCAGGGTTATCTTTGCTGATGTCAGGTGGATCCTGGGTGAAAGTAAAGAGTGCCAGAATAATCTCTACTTATGCTTTCTTGACTATACAAAATTGTGTCCAAACAATGAATAAGGATGACAGAAGAAAAATTGACGCCTTTGGGCTGTGCTGTTGGGAGAAGAGGACTGAACATTCCATGGACTATCAACAAATACGTCTTAGAGAAAGTGCAGTAGAGGGCTTCTGGGAGGCAAAGATGACTAAACTTCCTCTCACACACTTTGGGCATGTTGTTAGAAGAGACAATTCCTTGTCACAACAAGATAAATGTAAATCCAACTGCAAAATGGGCACAGGGTATGAACAGACACCTCACCAAGGAAGACATTTAGATGGCGAACAAACACATGGAA
>NW_006399784.1:1837563-1845413 GCF_000299155.1 Elephantulus edwardii | reverse complement strand
TGAATATTATGCAGCACTAAAAAAAAGAACTTATGAAATATTACATAAAATGGGTGACCCTAGAGGACATTATGTTGGGTGAAATATCTCAGTCACAAAATGACAAATACTGCATAATGTCACTGTTATAAAACAGGACTGACATAGAAGTAGGGAGGAAATTAAGAAAAGAAGGGACAAATAATGTACATGGCATTGAAACAGAAAAAGAACTGTATAAAAGGAATATGTGATTAGGTATTATTGACATGATAAGAGTCCAGAATAAGAGCTGCATAGTAAAATGACCAGGGGGTGGGGAGGAACTGTATAACAATGAAATAATTTTTTTAAAGTGAATTTTTGGGGAGGGGGACAGGGAAGAAAATGTGCAACAATAAGTAAATGGAAATCCAAGTTCTTCATAAACTTTCATTAAGATCTCAATAAAAAGAAGAAAGAAAAAGAAGCTATTCCTTAGAGACAGAATTTATGCTTAGAAATGTCAGTAAAAGAAAGGAAATCCCTCAATCAAATGGATTGGCACAATGACTGTCACAATGGGTCCTCATGTGTCAGGTAGTGTACGGATGACGCAGGATAAGGCAGGGTTTAGATCTGTTGTTCATAGGGTAGCTGTGTGTCATATTTGACTTAATGACACTTAATAAAAACAAAAAAAATATTTATACACACACACACACACACGGATATATATTTCAGAAAAATAAAAAAAACACTGATTCAGAAGCTATTCTTTTTCACTGATTTCGCTTCTTAAATATTGATCCTAGTCAACTTTTCTATCTCTCCTGATAGAGTAAGTTGAGAATGAAAAATGTGAATTCTTCAAAAGCTATGCTGTTGTTGTTATTATGTGCCATCGAGTTGTCAACTCTTACCAACCTTATAGGAAAGAACGTAACATCATCACAGACTTCCCTAGAATATAAGTTTATGGCAGAATACCACGAGATTTTTTATCTCCTGGAGGCACAGATGATTTTGAGCCACAGATATTCTCATTAGCAGTTGAATGACCATGGCGCTTCTCTTTTAGCAAATGATTAACATTTACACAATGACATTTTCCTAAATTTTATTTATTATGTAGTAATTGGGATGGAGACAATAAGGTAATATCTCATCTTGGACTAAATTCTTGCTCTTTCTTCTCTAAAGGGGAAGTCTCCTTCTTCTTCTTGGGTGAAAAAGTTTTCCCATATCAACCCAGCCAGCCCTTCAATATGTTGTCTGTGAAGGTAACAAATTGGCAAAGGGGCCCTGGGCCTATATATACCTTAAACTGAATGTGTTTGATTTGCTGAGGTAAGTAGGGAAAGAGAAAAAGAAGAAGAGAGAAGCTCTCATCTATATAGTATGAGCTCCACATCCAATGGTCAGCTTTGAAGGTGTCATAGGAAGAAAATATCATCCTCTACTGAAATCTGGAGTGGCATTCACTTCCTGAATAACATGCCTCTGGGAACTCTGGGAACTTTGATAAATGTTGATAGTTGTAGAGGTGCTTCAGGCCTTTTGTTCATTGGGTTGCTATGAGTTGTGTTCGACTTGAAGGCAATCAACAAGAACAACTGAACTCTGAGATTAAGATTAGATCTTCCCAGTTTGTAATTTTACATGTAATTATAAACTTAACCACTGATACACTAAGAGGTAAATCTGGTGGCATAATCTCTAAGAAGTGCACATTAATCTATGAGTGGCTGTTCTCTGCAGTTATAGTCTGCTATTTACATCCTCCTCAAGCCTACCAGAAATTTAGCTATAAATTGATAATTGAATCTGATTTTGCTGAAGTGAGTTTTTGGTCTTAGTGAGATTATTGGTTATTTGTTTTGGAGAATTTTTTTAATTATTATTAAATTTTATTGGCTTTAGTGAACATTTACAGAGATTTTGGGTTTTCATTCATTCATTGTTGCACTGTTTTCTCTACCCTCCTCCCCAGTTCGTTCTTCTTCCCCCACCCCACCCGAATGTCTGTTTTAATTGTCCAATTGCCACAGTGCTTGTCGAAGAGACATTGGTTTTTTAAGATGACACTAAGAGCAGTTACTTCTAAAGCACTAGGGGATATTTCTTTTGTACATTTTCAGTGTAAGGGTGTTGTAGATGTTGGGGGACAAAAACTTCAGAGAATTTTACTACCTCACACCTGAATTATGACAACTATCTCCCCATTGTGCTGCAGGTTTCTTCTTTAGTCACAGAATTACACACCAGAACATAAGGGTACTCCTGGAAAGGAAGGCCATTTAATTCATAATACTCTTTAGAGCTCATCTCATTTAATGCAAAACCAAATGGCTTTGTCTTATTTTCTTTCTCTTTGCACCTACTTAAGCTGCTTTAGCCTTATTAGTCCCTTCATCTTACTGTATCTATTCCCACATAAGCCTTAAACTTCTTATTCCAGTTGTCTGATAGGCTTTTCCTCAATATACCTGCGTGTAGTACTATTCCTTCCATTTTCAACATGTGCTATCTCTGTCATGAGGAGTGTAAAAATAAAACAAGTAGCAATAGCCCTCAATTCTTACCAATGGTCATGAGCAGACATATACACTATTACCATACCTTTTAAGATACTTTATTTTTCTATAACTTTTCACTACACCGTTGTCATTTTAATATTGACAGCTAGGTGCTTGTTTAGGTCTCAGACTTATTTAGTTTAAATATACAGCATAAAGTATATTTTCGATATGCACATAACAAGATTGTCTTTCATGTATTCACATACCTGAAAATTTTTTAATTTCTGTTTTCCTCTGTATTAATCTTTAAGATGAATATTAATAATATATAATAATAACTACTTCGAATAGTATTTTGCATGTGTTTGGTGTGTTTCTGGGAGCGAGGCAAGCCAGGTTTGGCCTAGGGCTTCAGGCAGGAGGTGGCCTAAGCCCAAAGGAAGCTGGGAGAGGAGGCCAGCCATGTTCTTGGTTCCTCCCAGGGTCTCTGGAACTGCTCTTTGCCAGAAGGAGCATGGTGGTGTGAGTGCAGAAATCATGGCAATGAGTACCCATGGTGGACAGTGTTGGCTGGAGCTTCCTGACTAAATCAAGCCTGGAAGCAGGAGCAGCATCCACTTCCGAAATGGTTTGCCTCTGGAAACTCTATGTACGAACAATGATCAGGCTGTTCCTTCATAGGGTAGCTATGAGTCACCTACGACTCTATGGCACCAAACAACAACAACAACAATAGTGTTTTATCCTAATTCCTTTGAGATCCTAATTCATTTAATGACCCTGGAACAGTCAAACATTAGCTATAGAAAGATGTCAAAGTGAAGAAGAAAAGATCTCTGTGGAGTTTTCTGAGAAGTTGACTCTCTTTGGCTGACATGATTCATTCACCTGAGAAAAGGCAGCTAGAGGTGATTTTGATTCATAGTGACCATCTATTGGGGGGATTTAGGCTGTAAATATTTACAAGACTATTCTGTAAATTTTTCTCCCAAGGAGCAACTGGTGGATTCAAACATTTCAGTTAGCCTTATAATATCTATTATACACTATACCACTAAGATACCTGAGAACAATTTGGGAGATACATCACAATGTTGTTTTTGACATAAGTGTTTTAGTGAACAGAATAAGGAAAATGGTCAACAAATATTGTTAATTTATAGTTTAGCTTTCATGGGGACAAGTGATTGTAATAATAAACATTATGAATGCACTGTGTCCATGCTGGAAAAAATAAACTTTGGTCAGGTTACTTTGTTTGGGAAAATTTGGTTTTTCTTAAAGAAGTTATAGGTTAAATTAAAGCATCATGCTGAATAGTGTGGGTTCTAATCATAATTCCTTCTAACTGGTGTCTTATAAGAAAGAAAAAAAAAGAATCAAAGCTTACACCTGAAGAAGTCACCATGTAAAGACATATTTACAAGCACAAAATAATGTTGAAGATTATTGTAACTACTAGAAGCTAGATGAGAGAAATGGACATATTTCTCTCCCAGACACCTCTGAAGAAACAGATACATTTCATGCCTTGACAAGGGTATCTAACCTCCAGAAACATGAGAAAGTATGTTTTTGCTCTCAAAAACCCACCCTTTTTGCAATATTTTAATGACAACACAGATGATTTAATATCCTTTTTTCCATTAGTAGCTATTATCAGGTCTGGTTCCTGTGTAATAGGGATTCTCATTGAAGAGAATAGTTGTAAGATTACTCTCAGAAGAAGGAAGTGTAAAAACTGAATAAGTCAGGGAGAAAAACCCCAACTAAGCAAGATGTGTCTGTAAATGAGATCAGCTTAGGCTTGACCCTTCCAGGAGCTCTGATGCACCAGTTACACCACAGAGTCCAAAGGGTACAAACTTTGATGACCCTGGAACAGTCAAGCATTAGCTATAGAATGCTGTCTAAGAGAAGAGGGGGAGATCTCTGTGGAGCTTTCTGACAAGTCGAATCCCTTTGGCTGAAGTGATGCATTCTCTTGAGAAGGGACAGCTATGACTTGTGATCAGCCAACATTTCCAGCTGCTGAAGGAATCAAGGCATCTGGCCTTTCAGATTTCAGCACCCCACCAGTAAAGGGGTTGAGAAAGATACTAACAACATCTACCACAACTCTCAACATTTATTTTCATTTTAGAAATTAAAAACTGGTTTCAGAGTTTGAAAATCACTTACAAATGACTCCGTATATGTTTCCGTGGAATAATTCAAGTCCTTTCTATTCTTTGCTTACCTTATAATTGCAGTCCTATTTTAGATAGGTAATCAGACTCAATTTCATAGCCTCCTAGGAATCCCTGAAACCCCTGGAACATGCTGAGGAATGGTGATTGATTTCTTTCAGTTTGTTTATCTGATATTTCAAGGAGACTAACAGATGGAATGTCAGATTCAAATGAAGCTTTATTGCTTCAACTGAAGGAGCAGCAATTAGATTGTTATCTAAGTAGATTAACACTCTGAACCCCCTACCTTCCACAAATTCTTACCACTAGGACAAGCAACCATGAATTTGTGGCTGCTGAAGCAGCAGTCAAAACATCCGGGCCATTGATTGAACTTTGTATTCTCTAATAATATTTCTCTTGAATCTATATGTCAATAATAATAGCTCTTATGTTACTTACTGCCCAAATATATGCTGCATAGAATAAATGTTAAAGATTTTGATGCTTATTTTTAAACATGAAAAACAGAGAAACATTTAATGATTAAAGCATCAACAAAGACAATGCAGGCCATAAAGCACCTGAAGTGGCAGATAAATAACTAGAACAGCCTCTGGATTATTGAGAAATCAGGACTATTTTTTAAAAGCTCTATTTTGAATCATTAAAAAGCCATTAAGATTTAACACTTCATAAAGCTCCTCTTGACATTCCCTTTTCATTCTCACAGAAATAGATGAGGTGGAGATGGTTTTAATAGCTAAACATAGTGTGATTTGTACTACTGTATATTTTAAATCACTTCCAGAAAGAGGACAATTCTTTACCTGATTCATTGGTCAATATTTTACACTAGAGAAAAACTACAAAATCTTTCTCTCAAAATAGATATGTAGACAATAGAAGACTGGCAAAAGTAAATAACCTAATATGTACATAAATACATATATATATATATATATATATATATATATATATATATGTATTTGTGTGTATATATACATTTATTGTTGTTGTTATGTGCCGTCAAGTCATCTGTGACCCCTAGCGAGACTCTGTACAGCAGTTCTGAACCTTGCCCTATCCCAGGTCAGTTTCACTAATTCCGACACACTAACCCCCATTGCCCCAGTTACTGTATCAATCCATTTTGTGGGGTCTTTCTCTCTTGCACTGTCCGTCCACTCTTTTGAGCATGATGTCTGTCTCTAAGGACTGATTTCTCCTAGACACATGCCCAAACTAAATGAGGCAAAGCTTCAAAATCCTAGCCTTCCAGTAAAGACTTGGTTTCACCCTCTCCAAGACAGACTGATTTGTTTTGTTGACAGTTCATGGTATGTTCAAGACTCTTACCTAGCACCATAACTCAAAGGCACCTATTCTTCTTCTGTCATCCTTCATCATTGTCCAACTTTCTAAAACATAGCACCTAGTGAAAACAAAGCAAAAAACTATAAACATTTATTTGTACTAGAATAACCTAATCTTGACATTATTGATATTTTAGTATAGGTAATTTATTATAGAAAGTAGTACTATGCATTATCGGCTGTCTTACAATATATTAGATGCTAGCAACCCATTTCCAAGTTGTGAAAACCAAAAATGTCTCTAGGTACTGTCAACTATCCTTTGAGAACAAAATCTTTCTAATCATGACCACTGTCTGTAATGAGCTATGTGTGACGATAGCTATAAAATTGTTAGGTATTTTTAAATTTTAGTGTATTGTTGTATAGGAGCACGTCGGAATAAATTTATAGCTCCCTTTAAGGCAGGTTTTCAAAGGCAGTAAATCACACACAAATAGACTGCCCATCTTTCTCCCTGGGAGAAGCTGGTATGTTTGAACAACATGCCTTTGAGTTGGCAGCACAGCTCCTTACCACCAGGCTACCACAGCTCTCTAGTAAGCTAGTAAGATTGTAAAAGAAGCATAATAGCATCCCTCAGAGGTATTTTTATTTGTATGTAAGACCATGTAACTTTCTCTGGACAAATTAAAACATATTCAATTTTTTTTAAAGCTTAATAGTCAGCTTTCTGGAAGAGGTCCATATCTATTCCCATTAAAAAAAAGTGATCCAACAAAGTGTGGAAATTATTGAATAATGTCACTAATATCACACATAAGCAAAATCTTACTGAAGATTATCCAGAAATACCAGTACATAATTAGAGAACAACCAGAAATACAGACTGATTTTAGAAGTGACCATACATAGCACTAGGGACATTATTGGCAATGCTCACGTCTACAATCCACATTTTTGGAACTAGCAACTGGGAAATCAAAAGACAAATTGGATTAAGAAAGTCCGCTGTCAGGAACCTCTTCAGAGTGTTGAAGTGCAAAGATATCAGTCTAGAAACTAAGATTTGTTTGAGTCAGGCCATGGTCTTTGCAGTCCTTTTTATGCATCAGAGAACTAGACAAAAATTATAGATGACAGAAGAATTAATGACTTTGAGTTGTGGTGCTAAATAAGTGTTTTAAACATACCACAGGCTTCTAAGAGAAATAACAGATCTGTCCTAGAAAGGATGAAATCAAGTTGCTCTTTGGAAGCAAATATTTTGATGCTCCATCTCATTTATTTTGACATGTTATCAGGAAGGACAAGTCTTTGGAGAAGGACATCACACTTGAAAGGATGGAGAGTCAGCACAGGAAAGGAAGACATCAAGTAAGATGGGTTGAAACAGCGACTATGGTAATGGAACAATATGTTGGAGAAAGTGAGATTGGCTCAGGATAGAACAGGGTTCTGGGATGTTGTGCAGAGAGTTGCCATGAGTTGTAGGTAACTCGATGTCATGTAACAACAAACAGCAGTGATGAAGAAAGTACTTGATATGAAGGAGAACTTTACTTTGATTTACCACTTGTTGGGAAAGTAGAGGGTCAGGAAAAAAAAATACCATCAACAAGATGGATTGACATAGTGACAGCAAGAAATCACATGGACTTGAAGATCAAGAATCAAGCAGGATAGTGCAAGATTTTCACTTGTTAGTCATAGACATAATGAATCATAGTAGACTCACTGGAACTTAATAATATGAAATATGTAATACATGTGGCCCAAGATCTCTAGAACACCTCTGAAATCAACGAAATAAAAATCCTACCGATATTCACTGAATTATCTGTCATGCAATTTTTATTTTTTTTATTTTTATTTTTTTAAAT
>NW_006399784.1:1818028-1835223 GCF_000299155.1 Elephantulus edwardii | reverse complement strand
GTCCAATAGTTTTCTTGCTGAGTCTTTAGGGTTTTCTAAGTATACTATCATGTCATGCAATTTTTAGACAACCTTTTTATTGTGTATTGCTGGAGAATAGTCTTGAACATACCATGGACTGCCAAGAAAACAAATAGGTTTTTCTTGGAGAAGGTGAAACCAAGTTTCTCCTTGGAGACTAGGATTTTAAAACTACATCTCATATATTTTAGGTACATGGACAGAAGGGCCTAGTCAGTGGAGAAGAACTTCATGCTCATAGGGGTGAAGGGATAGTGCAAGAGCGGAAGAGCCCATATGAGATGGATTGTTACAGTAATAGGGTAAATAGGGTTGTAAGAATCAGTGAGACTGGCTCAAAAAAGGGCAGGCTTTAGACTTGCTGTAAATAGAGTTGCTAGGAGTCACAGGCAACTCTATGGCACATAACAACAACAATAGCAACACGTATGACAGAGTCTCTGTCCTCTAATTGCACCTTACTGTCTGTGAACATCTTTTGGAATTCATGCAAATTCAATCTTTCAACCTTTGTTTAGCTAAACAAAATAAGCTGTTAGAAACAAACACACAGAATGACCTAAGGCACTTCAATTTTTCCTAAAGTCCTGCCTCAACATCCAATATAGTTATTCCTTATGCAAAATGTTAGCAACATTTATAACTTAACTCATTGAATATAGGGGACAGAATATTGGATTTCCTTTCCCAGTATCAATTAAAATTCCAGGCTACATCCCATGTTAGTTTTAGATAACACAACTTATTGGGAGAGGATTCTTTATGGTTCTCTGTCTTATAAGCAGACACACTTATCTGCCTTTATTCTGGGCCACCTTTTTAAGGATGTTTGTATAGTAAATAGCCTTGGAAGATTGAGATATTGTCTATCTGCAGAGAAAAGGACAGACACACTTACTGTGCAGCATAATAAAGACAATGTTTCCTGTTGGAGCAAAGATCAGAATGGTTTATTGTCTATTTTAAAAGACTTGAGATTTTTCTGCTAAGAGCTTCCATGGTTCTTCAGAGAAATCGGTTCATGAGTAATTCTTTTTTCTTTTTTAATGAATCTGTAATAGCTTAAAAGATTTAGGCACTGGATTAATGACATAATTTGAGCCAAGTACGGCAGAGACAGTGTTATGTATACTCAAACTTGTGTTTCCTTTTATCCTACAAACATTTTGTTAGTATACATCTCACAACTTCCTTGTAGCTAAGTATGATTGTGTAATGCCTGGCTAATTGAATGGAGAGAGACTTTACAGTCACCACTTTTAGGACCATTTCATAAAATACATCTTACACACTTTCTTTAAACCAGGTAGTAGAATATCATTGATAACAAAAGTAGAACAGACTGAACTTTGTTTCAAAACAGTTAGAGAGGAGCTCTGGGGGCCTAGTGATAGAGAGATGTATTGCAAACCCAAAGGCACATGGTGCTTATCCACCAGCTGCTTCACAGGAAAAAGACGGACAATTTTCTTTGTAATTTACAGCCTCTGCAACAAGTCTGGAGAGTCGCCTGTTAATTGGTTCCAGTCTGCTGACAACATAGTAACAACGGTAACAACATCTTCATATAAACATCTTAATGTTCTAAATAGTACTAGATGATGTTACAGGCATCTGGAATCTTGTTCTATTCCTTCAAGTTAGACTTAACACGTAGGGTCTTCTACTAGGTTTTCAGAGTCAGTACATAACACAAGAGTAGATTGTCCTGCACACCCATGATTATTGCAGGTTTGTTCACAATAGCAAGGAGTTGGAAAGAACCTAAGTGCCCGTCAACAAACAAATGGAAAGAGAAGCTGTGGTATATTCACACAAAGGATTACTATGCTGCATTGAAAAACAAGGAACTCATGTAATATTATTCAAAATGGTTGACTCTGGTGAACATTATGCTGAGTGAAATATCCTAGTCACAAAAGGACAAATATTGCATGGTGCCACTGTTGTAAAAGAAGACTGACCTTAAGGTTGGGGAGAGACTGAGTAAGATGGGTTCAATAATGTATAGTGCACTGAAACAGAGGAGGGAGAAAACTGTTTAAAAAAGATATGTGATTAGGTATTTCTGTCATGACAGGAGTCTAGAGCAATAGCTACATGGTGGAGTGGATCTGGGAAAGGGTTTGTTAAGCAATGAAAGAACTTTTCTTTTACTTTTCCAAGAGGGTAGTGTTCTGGGGGGGAGGCTTGGGAGGGGATAAATGTGCAACAATGAATAAATGGAAATATAAAGCCTCTATAAATTTATACTGAAATTTAAAAAAATTTACATTTAAAAAAATTTAAATTAGAATAAGGATGGCAATGGATTTATAGCTGCTCATGATAATAACACTATATCATGCCATGGAGGAGGAATAGTGGAACAGTATCTACATTTACAATATTCTTCTTACCAAAACCATTTATGAAAAATAGGTACTGCATTGGAACATGTATCTCTGGATTAGAAATGATCATATTGTTAATATTTCTAGCCTTAAGCTTAAAAGATTATAATGTTCAAAATTATTTGTTATATATTTGTTCAAATTTTTCCCTCTTTTAACAACAAGAGGGAAGAGAAAAGACCAGGGATTGGCCAAAATTATTGGGGCAGCTATTGTTGCCAGTTTAGGTCTGTGTCAGGAAAAGGAAGTCTTACTCATAAACACTGCCACCCAAAGATAATAAAGGAGGTCAGAATTGCTTCCATTGTGGAAAGCTGGGCCACTTCAGTAGACAGTGTCACAGACGAGAGCCACAGATAGGCAAGGGAGTGGAGAGGAAGCTCCCACTTACTTGCTTTAAGTGTGGATCTGAAGGACACTTGGCCAAGGATGGCCCATATCAGGTTCTCGTGGCTGATAGGACTGACAGGCCCCAGCTCCCAACTAGAAACAAAGGAGGATGCTTCAAAGATTTAGATCCTCCCAGAAGAGCTGTGGGTAAGCATTAACATTACTGGTAAGTATATTCGTTTTCTCCTGGACTATTTGGTCCTAAAAGCCTTCTGAGGTCCCAACTCTTCTCAATATTTCTTAGTTGTTGGAATGGACGGAAAACCTCATAAGCAGTTCCTTACTTCACCTGTGCCTTGCATGCAGACTTCTGAGCTGTAAAATAACCCAGTGGTAGATGGAATTTGATCCAGGACTTAAGAACAGTAAATGACATAGTTGAGCCTCTACATCTTGTGGTTCCTAATCTTTATACTATAATAGACAATGTGCTAGTCAATAGGCCTTTTATTTTAAGAACTATCTTCCCTCTTTAACTTGATTTTTACCATTATTACAACCTCTACTTGGAATATTATTGCTTTTTAATTTTTGACTCATGTACTTTCAACTTGTTAGTTAAATTTGTGTCTTCTAGGCTGCAACAGTTCCGTGATACATCTTCAAGGATATGAACATGTATGGCTAAGCACAATTGGTAACAGTGCATCTAAGTTCCAAAATCAGTCTCCACAATAGTCTACATGTTTCCTATTCCCAAAGGGGCCCTTTAGAATATTGAGAGAAGATCTTCACCCTGAAACCTACACCGTCCCTTTTCAGTAGGAAGTAGCTAAGGGAATACGCCATCCCCTTTTCCTTATGGATCAGGGTGAAGTCTCTCTCAAGGAGGAGTGATAGGGAATGGCAAAGGACACACTGACAAAGGATATTAATCAGAACTGTCTTTGACAAGCACTGTGGCAATGTGACAATTAAAACAGACTTTCAAGGGGGGAAAAAGAGGAACGAACTGGGGGGGAGGGTACAGAAAATAGTGCAACAATGAATGAATGGAAACACAAAATCTCTGTAAATGTTTATTAAAATTAATAAAATTTAATCTTAAAAAAGTAGATTGTCCATCTTTCTCCTGCAAAGTAACTCATGAATTCAAACTGAATACCTTTGGGTTGATAGTGCAATTCATCACCACTGAGCCACCAGATGATATATGCAGATGATAAAACCTTGTTTGATGAAACTGAGGATGACCTGAAGCATTTACAGTAAAATGTCAAGGATTGTAATCTTCCATATGTATTGAAGCTTAACATCAAGAAGACAAAGATTATGATACATATTACCCACAATCCCTTCTCTTTTTCTGTTGTCCGTCTGCCCAAGATATTGAAAGGAAAGAAAGCCAAGGGGAAGAAGGTAGTTTGGCACCACCTGTGATCTAGAAGCAGGAGTCCAGGAAGATAATGATTCCCCTATTTGAGAAAAGGCCCAAGAACTTTGACATAAGGCAGGATATCCAAATCAAAAGAGATTTTACCTGCTTTGTCAAACGGTCCTACTACATTTAACTGCAGCTGCAAAAGGCACTTCACTATAAGTGACTCAAGATGTCATATGCCCTTAACTAGTTTGTCCAGGTCTTGGACCACCAGACTGCTACAAAGCTTCTGAAGCTGGCAAACAAGTACTGACTGGAGACTAAGCAGGAGAAGAAGCAGAAGTTGTTGGCCTGGGCTGAGGATAAGTCTGCTGGCAAAGGAAATGTTCCCACAAAGAGACCTCCTGTCCTCCCTGCAGGAGTGAATACTGTCACCACCCTAGTGGAGAACAAGAAGGCCCAACTGGTAGTGATCAAGCATGATGTGGACCCCATTGAGCTGGTGGTCTTCTTGCTAGTCTTGTGTTGTAACATGGATATTCCCTATTACATAATCCAAGGCAGGGCCAGGCTGGACCACCTCATCCATCAGAAGACCTGGAGAAGAGTTACATTCATACAGGTGAATTGGAAGACAAAGGTGTTCTTGCCAAGCTGGTGGAAGCCTTTAGGATCAATTAAAACATAAGATATTATAGATTCACCACCACTGGGGATGCAATGTGCTGGGGATCACCAAGTCAGTGGCCCACATTGCCAACCTGGAGAAGACCAATGCCAAAGAATTTACCATCAAATTGAGCTGATTTACACACTGATGTTTCTGTACATAAAAATAAACTTACTCTGTTGTTGGCCATTTGGCATTGTGAAGTTTATTTGGTTTTTTTGTTTTTTGGTTCTTTTTTAAAGACAAAGATTCTCACCATTGGGCCAATTGGCGGCACCATGATGGTTGGAGAAGAGATGGAAGTTGTTAACAACTTTAGCTTGCTTGATACCAAAATCAACACTGTTAACACCAGTAGTAAGGAAATCAAAAGCAAATTGCATTGAAGAAGTTTACTCTCAGGGACCTTTCCAAAGTGATAAAGAACATGATGCCAGTCTAGAGACTAAGGTGCACATGATCTAGGCCATGGTCTTTGCAATTTCTTGGTGTGCATTGGAAAGCTGGATAATAACTAAGAAAAACAGAAGAATTGATGTCTTTGAGTTATAGTTCTAGAGAAGAGTACTGAACACACTATCAACTGCTAGAAACCTGTTAAGTCTTTCTTGGAGTGGGTGAAACCAAGTTTCTCCTTAGAGACAAAAATTTTTAAACTCTGTCTCACATACTTTGGACATGTTGCCAGGAGGGAGCAGTCCTTGGAGAAGGACCTCATACTTAGAAAGGCGGAGGGACATTGTAGGTGAGGAAGACCCCGGATGAGATGGAATGACACTGTAACTGGGGGAAGCAGATTAGGTGTATCGGAGTCACTGAAACTGGGCAAGTTTTAGAGCTATTAAATGTAGGATTGCAAGGAGTTACAGTCAACTCAGGGGGAACATAACAATAACAATGAGGCAGGAAGCATTAAAAGAATATGAAAAGAGCATACAGAGTCATTGTATCAAAAATAATTGGCAGACACAGAAGAATTTAATGAAACAACATATGAGCAAGAACCTTTGGTGATGAAGGAAGAAGTTCAAGCTGCTCTGAAAAAATTGGCAAAAAAAAAAACCCCAAAAAAACAAAACAAAACAAAACAAAAAAAAACACAACAAGGCCCCAGGAACTGATGGCAAATCAATTGACATTTCAACAAACACACTCAGCCTTGAATGTGCTCAACACATTGTGCCAAGAAATCTAGAGGACAACCACCTGCCTGGAAGAGATCTACATTTGTTCCCATTCCAAAGAAAGATGACCTGATAGAATGTGGAAATTATAAAGCAATATCATTGATATCACATGCAAGAAAGATTCTGCTGAAGATTATCCAAAAACTACTGGGGAAGCACATCAAGAGAACTGCCTGAAGTGTAAGCTAGGTTTAGAAAAGACAGTAGTACTAGGTATATTATAGGTAATGTTACATGTATCTTGGCTGAAAGCAGGGAGTACTAGAGGAATGTCTATCTGTGTTTCATTGACTATGAAAAATCATTTGACTGTTTGGATCACAGCAAACTGTAGCTGACTCAGAGAAGAGTCGGAATATCAGATCTTTTGATGGTGCTTATGTGAAACCTATACTTGGATCAAGAGGCAATTATCAAACAGACCAAGAAATCACTACATGGTTCAAAATTGGAAAGGGTGTATACCAGGAATGTGTCCTATCTCCATACCTTTTCAATCAATATGCAGAACAGATTATCTGGGAGTCTGGACTCTAAGAGGAGTTATGTGGCATAAGGATTAGAGGAAGACTCATCAACAATCTGTGTTGTGCAGATAACACAACCCTACTTGTTCAAACTCAGGTGGATATGAAGTACTTGTTGCAAAAGAAGTTCAAGGACTATAGCCTTTAATGTGAATTGAATCACAACATCAAGGAAACAAAGATTCTCACCACAGGACCATTTGGAAGCACCATGATAGATGGCGAAGAGACTGAAATTGTTAACAGCTTTTATGCTTGGTTCCACAATCAACACTCTTGGTACCAGTAGCCAGGGAATTAAAAGACCAATTGCACTGGGAAAGTCTGCTGTCAGACATCTCTCCAAAGTACTGAAGAGCAATGATGTAAGTCTGGAGAGCAAGATTTGCCTGATCCAGGCCATAGTCTTTGTAATCACTTGCTATGCATCAGAAAGCTGGACAATGACTAGGGAAGATAGATGAAAAATAGATGCCTTTGAGCTATGGTGCTAGGGAAGAGTATTATATATGCCATGGACTGCTAAGAAAATAAACAGGTTCCTCTTAGAGTGGGTGAGACCAGGATGCTCTTTGAAAGCAAAAATTCTGAAGCTCTGTCTGACATAATTTGGACATATTACAAGGAGGGACTAGTCCTTGGAGAGGGACATTATGCTTGGGAAGATAGAGGGAGAGCACAAGAGAGAAAGATCCTCATTAAGATGGATTGATTCAGTGGCTTGGATAATGAGGGTTAGTATGTCAGAAACAATAAGATTGGCACAGCATAGAGCAGGGTTTAGGGCTGTTTTACATAAGATTGCTGAGTCAAAGATGAATCGATGGGCAGAACAACAACATACTAATGTTTAAATCACATGAATCAAAGCTTACACCTTAATGAGTCTCACAAAAGTATTAGAGATCCTTACTAGTATTGACTTTATTAGTCAATAGCTTCATCTTGGTTGGATCCGCAACTAAAACCCTTGGTACCAGCAGTTAGGGAAAAAGGAGACTGCACAGGGAAAATCTGCAGTTGGGGAGTTCCCAAAATTATTGAGGAGAATTAATGATGTCAGTCTGAGGATTAACATTCATCTGATTAAGGTCATAGACATTTTGATCACTTGCTATACATCTGAGAGCTGGACAATGAATAGGGATGACAAACAAGAATTGATGTCTTCCAACTGTGATATTGGAGAAGAACACTGACTATCCTACGGGCATACAATAGAACAAAGAGATGTGTCTTGGAAAGGGTGCAGCTGGAGTACTACTCTCTGGAGGTAAGAATGAAGAGATTTTACCTCACATATTTTGGGCATGTTGTTATGAGGTACTATTCATTGGAGGGGGATATGATGCTGGGAAGGCTAGAGTCAGTGAAGGAAAAGAAGACCCTCACAGAGGTGGATTGACACAATGACTGCTGCAATGGGCTCTTGTGTGTCAGGAAATATGAGGATGAGGTAGGATAGAATAGAGTTTGGATTTTTTGTTCATAGGGTCACTATGAGTCCTACTTGACTCGATGGCCCCTAAAGATAACCACAACTGTTACTGCAGAGAACTAGTAATGCCCTTGCTAAGTTCTCTAGTGCTTATGAAAAGTAATTGTTATTGTTGTTGATTGCCTTCAAGTTGAGCACAGCTTGAGAGACACTATGAACAAAAGTCCTGACTCCTCTCTACAACTATCAACATTTATCAAAGTTCACAGAGTACATTGAAAGGAACGGGAATCCCAGAACACTTTATTATGATCATATAAAATATATACTTAGACCAAGAAGCTGTTATTCAAATTGAACATAGGAACACTGCATTGTTTAAAATCAGGAATTGTCAGCAAAAGGATACAACCTTTCCCCATACCTACTCAATCTGTATTCTGAGCAAATAATTCATGAAGCTTGACTCTATGAAGAAGAATGTGGCACAGAATCTGAGGAAAACTTGTAAACAATATATGTTATCCAAAGGGCATACAGTTTCAATCCTCCAGTAGCTTGGTCAAATCTCTTCTCAAGAGATATAGCCTCTGAAAGTCTGCTGAAGGGTCAGTTATGAGTTACTTCCAATTCTACAGTACACAGTAACAACATTCAGAGTATAATATCCTTTCTATTCCTTCATGCTACGACCAGGAAAATCTAGATAACTGACTAATACATGTGAAGATTGTCTTTTCTTCATTCCTTTTAAATTTCAGTTTTCTAATTCCTTCTTTATTTCTTTCCTTCCTTCTGTCATTTTTCCTCCAACTTACACGTTTTTAGGTGCTATTAGTCAGGCCATTCACTTGGCTTCAACATTAACCAAGATTTAGCAGTCTTCCTTTTTGGCCCATGTGATCCAACCGGCTCTGGTCATTCCAAGCTTATGATCTCACAAGCTGTGGTTCACTGACTGCTTTATTTCAAGTCTCAGCAAGTACAAATTTAAACTACAAGCTGGCCATTTCAAGCTGTGTAGGTCTCTGTCGGAAAAAATACAGGGCCCCAGAGTCCACAAGTTGCCATATGATAATATGTACAGGCCTGCTTTGAAGAAAACAGGTCTAAATTGATCCAACAGTATATTTTACAAATGGAAGATATTGATAACCAGAACAAAAGAAGCGTGTATAGTGTGTGTGGGGGGGAGAACAGGAATTTGAAGTTCAAATTTAAATTTTTTAGTTAGCTACCCGATTAAAACAAGCTTGAAAACAGGAGTGACATCCACTTCCGTAATAGCTTGCCTCCAGAAACCCTATGAACCTGGAGAGAGGATGAAAGACACCCAAGCATTGAGGACTGTCCTTCATAGGGTCGCTATGAGTCTCCTGTGACTTGACAGCACTTAACAACAACAACATTAAGTTGGCTTTGATTTGTTGTGACCTTATATATATGAGATCATAACCTTGTGTTTTTGTTTTTTGGGTTGTTTTTTTTTTTGCCATGCCAGCCATGTTCATTGTTGCAGTCACTATGCCAATGTCCACACAGTCAAATGTGTAAGTCAAGTAATGAATACCCTTCAGAGTCAGTCTAGAGACTGAAGTGTGCCTAATGCAGGCCATGGTCTTTACAACTACTTGCTATGCATCAGAGAGCTGGGAAATGTCTAAGGATAACAGAAGAAGAATAGATGTCTTCAAATTGTGGTTCTGGAGAAAAGTCTTGAACATACCATGGACTACCAAGAAAACAAATAGGTCTTTCTGGGAGAGGTTGGAACCAAAGTTTCTTCTTGGAGGCAAGGATTTCAAAGCTCCATCACACATACTTTGGGCACATCACCAAGAAAGTCTGGTCTTTGGAGAAGGACATCATGCTCAGAAAGGTGGAGGTATAGCACAGGATGAGATGGATTGATACAGTTACTGGGACAATGGTGTTGGTGCATTGGAATTAGTGAGAATGGCTCAGGACAGGGCACTGTTCAGAGCTGCTGTACATAGGGTCGATACGAGTTGCAGGCAACTTGACTGAACATAACAACAGCAACATGCCAATGTATATCTTCGAGTTTCTTCCTCTCTTTCACTGCACCTTTTAAATTTTCCCATAATCAATCATTCTATTTCCTTGATCAATTACCTGGGTGATGAAAACTTAATCAATTTTGGTTTGCTCCAGTTTTGAGAGTTAATAAAAAAATTACTGGATCCAAGCCTTCCAGAGGCTTTTCTTAAGAAAGGGCCTTTGGTCTTCTAGCCTAAAACAGAAAACACTCTTGTGACTCAACTCTCAGTTTAACAATAGACAGCTCTATCAGCAAAGAAAACATTCCTTAGAATAGCAACCATAAAAGATCAAAATTTTAGCAAAGTATATTTTTCCTGTATCATTGCATTTTCTAAGTATTACAAACTTGAGCCAACAATTAGTAATTATGGTCAAGCACAGTGGCTAAAAGTATGGGCTTTATTGACATCCTTTCTCCTTCAAATCCCAGGCCCAACTCATCTACTAGCTGTAAGAGCACAGAAAATTTTTTAATCTTTCCATGCCTCAGTTTCAATTGTAAAATGGCCATTGAGACAAAAGTACCAACCAGGTTGGGTTGATGTGAATATAAGACAAGATAATGCATGTAAAATATTTTAATATAGTATAAATAATATATACTAGATATAATAAAAATATGAAAAACAACAAAAGAATGGTATTTGCCTAGATACAAAGTTTAGAAATCAGGAAGAGATGAAAAAGGGTGGTGAATTATTGATGTTGCATGCCTTCAAGTCAGAACTGAATCATAGATGACTCTCCAGTGGATTTTCTGAGGCAGTTATTTTCAGGGAGGGGATTGATTGTCCTTCTACAGAACACCTTGTGTATTTAAACTGTGTGCCTTTGGAATTGCAGTGCAGCTTCCATTAGACCGTCTGAGCTCCTTATAAAGGAAGATTAGAAGGTGTTTAGAAGACAGGATGATCCATAAAAAAAAAAATAAAAAAGAGGAAGAAGAAAACAGGACTGGATAACAAGGATGATAGAAATAGGGGTGAAAAGATAAGAATGTAAGAGTGCTATTAAAATATGGGGTTTATAATCACTGTCACAAAGGTAATGTTTATAAATTGCTGATGGAAAACCAGTTTTCTCTGTAAACTCTTAAACCATATTCAAAAGTTAAAAGAAGACACCTTCATAATCTATTGCTGATTTTATGTCGAGCCTCCTTTTTAACTATCCCACAAGGCACATTTCAAAAGAATTCTGCTGATCACAACATTAGATTTCAAGATGGACCTAGAAATGATCTTTTAACTATGAATATGAGCCCTTTCCCCTTATCTTTTCATTTTCTGCATAGTCAGGTGATTGTTCAATATTCAGTGTCCTATGCCAATTTGTCTCTTTTCACAAGTACCTAACATGTTAATATATATGCATTTTATTTCTTCTTTTTGTTGTTATGTGTCATCGAGTCACTCATAGTGTCCCTACGTATAATAGTTCTGAACTCTGACCAATCCTGAGCTAGTATCACTTTCTCTGGCACACCTAACCCCATTGTCCCAGTATCATGTCAGTCTATCTTATCCAGGGTCTTCCTCTCCTGCACTGTCTCACCACCTTTCCAAATTTGATGTCCTTCAAAAACTGTCCTTTCCTGGCCACATGTCTAAAGAATGTAAGATGGAGCTTCAAATCATTGCCTTCATGGAGAGACTTGGTTGCATTCCTACCAAGACATATCTATTTGTTCTTCTGGCAGTCCATGGTACATTCAATACTCTTCTTCAGCACCACAACTCAAAGGCATTGATTCTTCCATCCTCCTTAGTCATTGTCCATCTCTCTGATTCATAGCAAGTAATTACAATGACTGAGGTCTGGATCAGGAGCACCTCAGTCTCTAGACTGACATCATTACTCATTCTTATTTGAAGTTGCATTAACACTTGTTGAAGCTTGGAGGTTGTGATGGATAGTGATACCAAAAGCAAGCTATACTTTGAGGAATTCTGGGACCTATGGAACAATTTCAAAAGTAGCCCTATACAAACAGTGTGATATTGACTACTCAGGTACCATGTGCAGCAGAAAGCTCCAAGGGGCTTTTGAAGCAGCAAGCTTCCATCTGAATCAGCATTTTTACAATATGATAATCCTATGCTATTCAGATGATGGAGCTCATATAGATTTTGACAGCTCCATCAGCTCTCTAGTCAGGCTGGTTGCCATGTTTCCTGCTTTGGCATCACTTGACAAAGATGACACTGAGCAAATCCAAGAGCACATCCAGGAGTGGCTGTAGGCTACCATGTATTCCTGAATAAGAAAGAACCCCACATCTTCCCCTCGCTGCCTTCCCATTAGAGTCACCTTAGACCCCTGGACTTCCAGGATTGATGCTGTCTGCAGCCATAGCTTCATGAGTCTTGTGACTCACAGACCTCTTCATTCTTCTAGCCATGGTATCAACTTCTCAATCAACAACCAGGGCCCAGGATACCTCAGCTTGCCAATTCCAAATTATCCCTGGCTTTATTTCCTTATCTCAGAATCACTCCCTTTCCCAGCACACCCATCTCATACTCCATAACCCTTTCACACACCCTCTGCTAAGCTCAATTTATAAGTTGCTTCTATACCCCAAAGTCCTTTCTCTCAGTTCTGATAGAATCTCTGTTTCTACACTTGTGTTCCATTCATTTACAGTCACCACCCAAGCAACTCCTCACCTTGTTGCTTTTCTTTTGCCAAGTCCCACATGCCTCAGTGCCTTTATCTGAATTATGTTCTCAGCCATCCAGGCCCAGGCAGAAATAAAGGAATGCCAGCTGCTTTCCAGGGGAAAAAAATATCCTTCCTACTTCACGGATTTTAAAATGTAAAATACTTTTATATAAGTCATAAAACCATTATAATCATTTTATATAAGTCATATATACTTTTATATAATACTAAAATCATTACACAATGATTTTAAAACACTAAGAAATTCCTCCTCTTGCTTGCTAAATATTATATCATATTTTGTTTATAGTTTACAAGTCAAAAAATGGGTAAAAGAAAAGTAAGGCCAGTGAACTTCAGGTCTGAGAAAATGCCCAAAACCCAAAGCAAATTATCGGTCCTTCTCAGACAATGAGGTAATCATGCAAAATAATAAATGGTTCATTTTATTTTCTTTCTGATATCTCTATTATTCTCTCTCCATTCTAGTTTATGAAGGGAATATAATTAGTCAAAATAATCAGTTAGCTTAACTGAGTAATTGTGATGACCATGTCCTGGATCAGGTGCACCTTAGTCTCCAGACTGATATCATTGCTTTTCAAGTACTTCAGCAAGGTCCCTAACAGCTGATTTGGCCAATGCAATTTATCTTTTGATTTCCTGATTGCTGGTGCCAAAGTGTTGATTGTGGAACAAAGCAATCTGAAGCTATGAAAATCTCAATCTCTTCTCTATCATGAAGATGCTCATTGGCCCAATGGTGAGAATCTTTGTTTCCTTGATGTTGAGGTTCAATCCATGTTGAAGGCTGCAGTCCTTGACCTTCTGCAACAAATGCCTTGTGGTGTCCTCAAGTAAGGTGATGCCATCTGCATAACACAGGTTATTGATGGGTCTTCCTCCAACCCTATTGTTACATGTCCCTCATAGTCTAACCTCACAAATTATCTGATCTGCATACAGAATTGAAAAGGTATGGAAACAGGATATATTACTGACCCACACTCTTCCTGATCCTAACCACATAGAGTTTCCCTGCTCTGTTCTGACTACTGTTTTTTCTGGTACAAACATGGGTTTTTCGTGAACACAATTAAGTGCTCTGGGATCCCCATTCTACTCAAGGTTAGCCACAATTTGCAGTGATATACATAGTCAAATGCCTTTGCATAGTCAATTAAACACAGAATACTCTACGTACAATAGAGCACACTTAGTGTAGATTAGCAGATATGGCACCAGAAGCAAAACCTTCTTACTGTGAATCACAATGGTGAAGGAACAGTTGCAAACAGACACTGCCATTGGAGCATGGAATATGAGAAGTATGAATGTAGGAAAATTGGAGATTTTTAAAGTAGAAATGGAACACAAAAATATTGACATACTAGGCATTGGTGAAATGAAATGGGTTGGTATGAAACATTTTGTATCAGACAGTCATATAATGTACTCTGCTGGGAATAAAAAGGTGAAGAAAAATGAGGTTACATTGACAGTTAAAAAGACCATTTCTAGATCAATCTTGAAATACAATGTTATGAGTGATAGGATAATATCATACACATACAAGGAAGACCTGTTAATATCACTATCATTCAAATACATGCACCAACAACCAGGGACAAAGAGGAGGAAATAGATGATCTTGGAAATACTTTGTTGTTGTTATAGACCATCTAGTCAGAAGTGACCCGTAACTGACCCTCTGGCAGATTTTCAGAGGCAGTTAATTGCAAAAGAAGAGACTGACTGCTCATCCTTCTCCTGCAGAACAGGAGGAATGGTACATACTGGTTTTAAGCTCCCAAACTCAGAAAAAAAAGATAATATTAAGTTGAACAAGTTTAATACCTTAGAGAGTACTTGGCTAAGATTTTTTAAAAAATAATAATGACAATAATATAATGATTGTGTAGAAGAAAACAAATAAAAATCCTGTAGTTGACCCTAGGTACCTAATTTTGGTCCTTACATTTCTTTATAGAAGTTTGATCATGTGCAGATCACATTAGTTTTCTCTATTGCTTCATCAAAATGTGAAGTGATTGAAAAAAATCTAAGAGTTCTTCAGTTCAAACATTTAGTGATCTATTCAGATTACAGATTATTGACTTTGATTGTAGTAATTTTCTACTTTTTAAAAGGAGATATGTTTTGTTCTTTCTGATAATCATGATAAAGTGAGATTATGCCTCTCTCGTGTGCTTTAAAATCTATATTCTGGTTTATTCTATGGATGTAAGTGTTGCATATTATTCATGAAAATAATTCCATTATGAACTCTTTTACACTGTAACTATTCAATCACTGCAGAAAGATAAGCTGGCTGAGAAAGCACAAACCAAACATTGCTTTTTGCAGATAATTGTGGACATGTTTTTATGCTGACTTCAACCCCCGCCACCACCAGTATTTAAAACTGAAAGATGATGTAAGAAATCAAGAAAATTTGGAGTGTGTCAGTCATCTCTGGAGGAACACAGTTATTATGAGTCATCATTTGAGACAATATCAATTAAGGTTCAAATTACCACATTTCTAAGTAGCATGCTAGTTATCCATGGAGAAAAACAATAAGCTATATAAATGAGGAGTCAATTTTACTTGTGCTTCATATGATGTGAATCATTCTCATTGTAAGAAGAATTTGCATATAAATCAGAAGACATTTATTTTCTTTTCCACATCATAGACGGCTGAAGATGCCAAATGAGGGGTCCTCCAAAGCTAGGAAAGTAGTAGGACAATTTCACTCTGCTACTGAAGCTGGGAAAATTCAACATAAATTAATGAGATTAGCCATCTGCAGAAGTGACCCACTCTAACAGATGGTTCTTAAATGTGAGAATGATTACACAAGGGTGCTTCCCAAATCTCATTAAAGAGACTAGAGTAAAGCCAATGTAAGATAAACTGTGACCTAATTAATTATAACTTCTATGTAATGACAGCACAAGACGTGCCTGCAGTCTTTAAAAAAAAATAAGAAAAATGAAAGAAATAAAGTGAGGGGATGAGGGAAGAAAGCAAACAAGCAAGGAAAAAACAAAAAAAACAAAAAGAAAACAGAAACCAAATTCATAGACCTTGAAAGTGAAATCCATTCATTCATGCAAAAACATGTTTTGAGTACCTACTTACAGGCCAAATACTAGGTTGGGAACTGTTTATTAAAAAGGAGCCACAATACTGAAGAAAAATGTTTGTATTCTCTTGGCAAATACTTATTTTTGATGTAGAAGTTTGGATAAAGCTATCAAATTTCAACAATCATACTTAGAAAATATCTCAAATGCCTACAGTCAGAAACCAAATATGTAGATTGATTAAACAGTGTACTTTTTTATTATTCTACCTTTAGTTTTTGGTGAATTTAATGAAAGGATTGTTTTGTTCAGAAAATACTAAGAAGAGCTTTTCAGGGAGTGTGGTTGTTGTTGTTGTTGTTAGGTGCTGTCAAGTCATAGATGACTCATAGCGACCATATGAATGAAAGGCCTGAGCACTCTTCATACATAAAGTTTCCAGAGGCAAGCCATTTCGGAAGCTTCCAGGCTTATTTTAGTCGGGAAGCTCCAGCAAACACTGTTCACCATGGATAACCATTACCATGTTTGGCACATCAGTGTCCCAGTGTTCAGCATCACAGCAACCATGAGATACCTCTGTTCAGCAAGGCACATACCAGTGTCATACAACCTAGAAGAATGTTTGACAGGGAAACAATCTGAACCCAGCCTGAGGGCTGCAGAAAATCACCCACCTTAGGCTTGGTAGCATAACTTTCTGTCCACTAGGCCAAGGTATCTCTCTGTATGTCATTGTTGTTATTGTTGTTAAGTGCAGTGGAGTCATAGACGACTCATAACGACTCTATGAATGAAATGCCTGAGCATGAGGGAGTGTGGAGAATACAGTAAAACAAATGTCTTATTTATGGTCTTCAAAATGAGCTGTTCTAAAGAAAATAAAATTGAGGTAAAATAAAGACTATACAGATATAGAAATAAACAAGAGGAAATAAAAATCAGAGAAGAACATTTAGTAGGGATTCTGAAGCACAGAGTGGAAAATATATTAAAAAAAGCTTTCATAAAGGAGATAACATGATCTGATTTTAATAGATTCCAACCGCTTTAGAAATGAAATTCCAGTCAAGAGTTATAATGTAATCAGTGCATAAACTGAAACAGGAAACATTTCTGGAATATCTATTGGAAGGCATGAATAGCAGATACAGGTAGAAACATATTTGGATTAAATGATTAGTCATTGCATTAAAGAGAAATAAAGTTAGTTTCATAGAAGGTCAAAAACTGTTTTGTTTTTGTTTTTGTTAGGATGTTGTTGTTGTTATGTGCCGTCTTGAAGTACAGGGTAATATCTATATGCATATAAGGAAGTCCAGTGAATACTACTATTATTCAAATATATGCACCAACAACCAGAGCCAAGGAAGAGGAGATAGAAGATTTTTACCAACATTTACAATCGGAGATTGATCGAACATGCAA